>NC_134486.1:205208374-205363586 GCF_040206685.1 Ascaphus truei | reverse complement strand
GTCATTCACACCTGGCTTTTATTTCTAGATACGACATTTACACACACATAACAAGGACGAATTGTAGTATAATGTAATACAATAAATACATTTATGTCAAAAACAAATATTTTTCTGACTAGGAATGTATTAAATGTATTTTATTTATATATTTTATTTTAAAGCGGGGTTGGGGGCGGGACTAGGGGCGGGGTTGGGGGCGGGACTAGGTGGCGAGTAGATTTTTTGGTTGGGCGAGTAGATTTTTGGGTGATTTGTCGAACACTGCACATAGGTATTGCCCATATAAGTTTGGATACATATCATTGTTGTTATGTGCATCTTGCATCTGGTCTTGATGAATGGAGGGTGCAGGTATTGCAGCAGGTATAGCAGCAGACGTGCCAGTCGGTGTGGCTCCATTGTAACTGGTATTAGGCAAAAATATGCTATTTAACAGAAGATATGTTCCATGTTCCATGGTAATTTTAAATGATGGGGCAATCTGCCAACATCCATATCGTTGATCTAGACGATCATGGACACGCTCAAAACATTCATTTGCTGATAAAGTGAATCGTACAGAAGTTTTAAAATTTGATTCTCGGCATGCTTCTTTGTAGTATTGATATTTCTTTTGGATCAAGTCATAGATTTGGCCCACGCTTGCTTTCTTGTCATCTGTTGATTCGATTGCTTGTGAAATCATAAATTTATATGATTTACGTGGATGGCTGTGCAATGTTGAAGCTTCTGCCATTTCTGCTGTGTTGAAGTGATGAGTGTCTAAGGCCCGGGCCATAGAGGGGTGAGGCGATCTGAGCCGCGCTGACGCTGAGGCTCGCCTGCTGAAATCTGGGCGATTTCATGCCCATACAGGCGAGCCAGCGGGCGCGATCATAGCCGGGGGGAGGTGGTTGGAGGCGGGGCAGTGACGTCGCTGGGCCAATCGCCCGCGACCTACTGACGTCAACGTCACGGCGCCGACATCACGGCGCCGTGACGTCGACACTGCTGTGCGGTGATTGGAGGTTTTCAGCCGACAGCGCGCTGAAAAACAGCTTGGCGCTCGGCTGAAACCCCATCTCGTCAGCACGCCTGCGGACGCTCGCGTGAGCCCCCTCTCAAGGCATCCTCATTGAGGATGCAGGGGCTCAGCGCGGAGCATCCGCACGCCTCAGCACGGCCTGTCCGTCTATGGACTCGGCCTTAGTTGAGCGCATACGTTTGTCTGCTGAATGTGAAAATAGTTACATGTTATCTTCGTGGTTTATTCCAAGGTTACAATACAAGCTGTATGTTATCCGCCTTGTTTTTCCCCCACTAAAAATGTGTGAACATAATTGCCACACATTTTTTGTTTAAGATAGTCATTTCACTGTAAAAGAAACTTTTATTTCGGCTTAATCAACACGTGCAAAACAAGTGTACGATTGTAATTAAAATAACAATGTGTGTGAAAGATTCTACAGTGGTAGAATGAACAGATTACCGCTTACACTGACCTATAATGACCCACAGACACACCTGTGTCTGTTTTAATGTCTCTCTGTTTCTCAATGTTTAAATCTCTCTCTCTAATTTTCTCTGTCTGGTTATCTCTGTCTCTCTCTTACACTCTCTGTTAGTCTCTCTTGATATATACATAGATATAGATATAGATAGGTATATATATATATATATATATATATATATATATATATATACATGTAGAGGTATCAGTACCGTGTTAGCCGAGCTTCAATAATCAAAAAATAAATAGATGATACCGTTCTGTGGCTAACGAAATGCTTTTATTTGTGCGAGCTTTCGAGATATGCCGGAAGAAGAGATCAGTGTATCTCGAAAGCTCGCACAAATAAAAGCATTTCGTTAGCCACAGAACGGTATCATCTATTTATTTTTTGATTATATATATATATATATATATATATATATATATACAGTATCTACATTTAAGGCCTTATATGCAAACAGGCCTTGTTATTATCTTCACACTTCATTCAAGTTTCTAACATTACTGGGTGAGTATGTTTGAGGGCCTATTAGAGTCAGCTGTGTATAAGTAGTAGTTAACAGCAAACAAGGCCTCTTTAGAGCCATGAAGGCCTGTACTGTTAAATAAGATAATACATATATTTAATATAGTGCTAAACTAAAGCCATTGGTGTGTGTAAGTAGGCCTTGTTGAAATCATCGTGAAAGTTTCATACAGGTGAGTGAAGTATTGCCTTCATAATATTATTGCCATAATTTAAACAAGTGTCTTAACATGTATATGTCATTAACATAAGGCCTGTTTGCTGACAACACTGGGATATAACAATATATATATTGTAGTGTCTATATATCTGTAGTGTCTATGGATATATGTACACACACACTGTGTGTGTGTGTGAATATATATATATATGTGTGTGTGTATATATATATACAGTGTGTATATATATACACAGTGTGTGTGTACATATATCCATAGACACTACAGATATATTAATACACACTAACAGATATGTTATTCTAACCACTACTCATTCATGATGACATGCCAACATTATGAATTATGAAAGAAGGTGAAGGTAAGTAATGTGTTACAGAGTTAATACTCCAGAAAGCTCAACTGTAAGATGTATGCTGTTATATAGTTACTTAAAGTAGGATGCCAATAATATTGGCATGCAATGTCTTTCTACATTACCAAACAAACACACATACATAAAATGTTTAACAGGTAAGTGAATGTCAGCTTCTATAAACATGGCAACTGTGTAATGTTCTACCATTAATCAACTTATGAATAATACAAAAATATATGTAATAAATTATGCATTAATTCAGACAGTGGACATTTCAAAAGCTTCATCTGTACAAGGACATACTTGAATGTTTTGAAGCATCAGGACTTCATCATACATACAGTATTCATTAAATATTCTGCACTAAACACCACCAGGCCAACTACAGATTTAGTGAATGTGATAATTTATTTTTGTTTATCCTTTTGAGACCGAGTCACAGGCCTGCTTGTTGGCTGTTGTGTTAGGCTTTTCCGTTTGCCAACTACTTTGGCCTTAACTGTACGACTTGTACTGGCCTGTGGCAGTTCAGTGGCACTGGATGTGGGCAGTGACACTTCAGGCCCACTGGGTGTGGGCTGTGACACTTCAGGGGCAGTGGGTGTGGGCTGTGACACTTCAGAAGCAGTGGGTGTGGGCTGTGACACTTCAGGGGCAGTGGGTGTGGGCTGTGACACTTCAGGGGCAGTGGGTGTGGGCTGTGACACTTCAGGGGCAGTGGGTGTGGGCTGTGACACTTCAGGGGCAGTGGGTGTGGGCTGTGACACTTCAGGGGCAGTGGGTGTGGGCTGTGGCAGTTGTGAACGAGTTGGTACACATTGCACGACTGATGGTGGAGGCGTTTCCTGTTTTGGTGTTTTAATCTTGTTCCAAAAATTGGTTAGTAGTAATTGTTTGCCTAACTTTCTTTTTCGTGTCTCAGTTGTAGGTGTCCGTTCCTGATTTTGAACAGATGTAAGCGGTTGGATGTTGACAGGGACCTGCACAGAAGTTGCACCTACTGTACCGGTATCATCCAGAACTGGGGAATGAAGAACTGATGACTCGGGAGAAAAACTTGCAGCATGTAAAGATCCATCCTCAGATGGGGTAAAGTGGAATTGTTCTCTTGCAGTAATTCTCAACTGAATAGCTTGGCTTAGATTCACAACTATTGCTTGTAATGTCCTGTTTACATTTTGTATTTCTTTAGGAACTTGGATCAAGACTCTTTCTAGTTGTGACATTTGTGATATTGTCCTTTCCTGCTGTGATATCATCCTTTCCTGCTGTGATATCATCCTTTCCTGCTGTGATATCATCCTCTCAAGCACTGACATTATTTCTGTGTGGCGACGATTTTCTTCAACCAAGATTCTTTCTTCAGAAGCTGCAGTAGCTGAGTATGTGTCATGAGCAGGAGGACTTGAATGCTGTGTTACTCGTCGAGTGGGAAGATCTACATGGTCACTTGATTGAATTTGTCCTTCATTGGCAACATCAGCTTCTACAAATAAATGAAGACATTATGAACTGCCATGGAACTTTCAGTTGTTTGTCAATATAATGAGAGTTGTTCTCACAGTGTAACACATAACATGTTTGCATAAGTTTTCTGTTGTGTCAAATTAAAATGTAGTTTGAAGTAACAATTATGTTTCGACTCAGTGTGAAAGAAGAATGAATGAAAGGTTGTTGCAACCTCACAACTCCTAGCTGATAGTTTACATAACACACAATAGATGTTGTCATTACAAACTACATTTTCTGTGACAATAACTGATGTGAAGTTAATTACATGGGAAAGGCATTTATTTAGCATGGCAACATAACATCTAGAAATGTAAACATTAGATGTCCTGCACCTCATACACTCCCCTTCCAGCCTTGATGAGGAGCTGGATGAGCCAGGTGATGACACTTGTTCAGTGTGAGGTGACACATGAACTCCAGGAGCAACTATATAGAATAATAACATAAGATTTTGATTGACATGTGTACATAATTAACATAGATTTTGTGACTTTGGAGTATTTATGGCTAAATATCAGCATCACTTAATTAAATGAAAAGATGTTTCTGGCAAGCTGTACATTATCCATTTTAACATAAATGTACATGTGAGGCTACTTTCCACTTGTTTTGTAAATACCATAGAACATACTAATGCGTTGTAAAATTAAGTGTTCTATTGGACATACACTGCATATCTTGTGTAGTAATATTAAAATAATAATGTACATCACTACCATAACAGCAAAGTTGACTCTGCTTATAATTCAGTATGTAATTGTGGAAATGTAAACTAATTTTTTATGGGATATGTGTGAACAATTAATAGAAGCAGGTGTAGCGCTCATTGTGGCTGACACTCAACAACACATGCAGTGTGTCGCTCACAGATGCTACTGGTGTGCTAATGTGCCGTTTCTATAAGGTTCCAAGAACATATGAGTGAAGGAATGAGTTACGTACTGTAGACAGACGTTCACAGAGGTACACAATTAGGAGGCTTTATAATGTAAAATTATAATAGGCTTTATTGTGCCTGTTCCTTTTCATCAGAAAATTATCCAAACAGGGGGGAAACAAAGCTTCCATTCACTTGGGAGTATTTCTAGTGAAATCCTATGCAATTAGTTCACATCTCCATTAGTTAAGCATTTCTCCCAACCCCAAACACATATAGCATGAAATAAGCAGATATAAGCAGTCTCTTAATAATGAAAGTCTTATCTGTTTCTTCTGTAGAGTAAGCTTCTCTGCTCTCCTGGAACCGCACCTGTGCGTGCACAGAAAATCAGCATCCAGGTTTAGAAGTCTTGTTTGGTGTCTTGCAATCAGCTATGCTGGGCAGAGCTCAAGACATGTGCTGTCTCCAAAGGTCAGCTCTCAGTCAGAGCTAAGGAGTCACTTTCTGTCTCAAAGGCGGGCTTTTTGTAAACAATCTAATCAGGCAGGTGGTGTTTAGTAATTAACTACCACACTGCTAGATTAAAGGCACATTAATGAACAGGGATAAGTCCCCTGTTACATACCTCCCCTGTTTGTGGGAAGCTCGGGCTTACCACGGCCAAAGCCCATCCTTCCTCTCTCATTCTAGATATCTCTGTGACTTGAATGAGAGTGGATGGAGGAAGAGAACCCTCTGTCCCACTGGGATTGGAGCCCTTTCTCCAGTTTATTTTTGTCTCCTCCCGAAGATGCTTGAGATCAGCACTCCTCAGTTGCTCGAGGAGGACTTTTTCCACGTAAAGTCTTTTTATCGTGTGCGCGGTCTTGAGATTTCTGTTGCGTCGGGCACTCCTCTTTTTGTAGACAAAGTGTATGGCAACAGTTGTAGAGCAGTTAGGACTAGCCCTTAGAGATTTCTGCTCTTGAAGTGGTCCTTCTGCAGCATCTCCACACCACGGAGTCGTCAGTTCAGCTTCTTCAGCTAAGGATTCTTCTGGCTTTGATTCTGCACTCCTACCTCTGTTTCTTGCCTGTTGGGCAGCTGTAGGTTTGGCTAGTGCTTTGTTTGGTGGCTCAAACTTCGTAATTTTGTTTTGAAGTTGCGTGGAGTCCCCAACTCTCATTGTCCCCTATTCCTTACGGGCATTAGTTACTGTGGGATACTGGTGCTTGGGCAGAGCCAATACTTTTTCCGTATTGGAGGAATCTGTATCAGAGTCTCCTTCATATTCTGGAGCTCTGAAATTTTTGTCGTCAAGGTTGCCGCTGCGTTTGTTTTCTCCTTGGTGTACTGACTCAAGGGAATGGAACAGTCTCTCTGTCTCTCCAGCTCTTGCTCCAGTTTCTGAGCCTTCTCACGCTCCCTCTCATACAGAGTCACCTGGTATCGAAGCTCCGCTTCCAACGATGCTCTGAAGACATGCAGCGTGGCCTTTAGCTCCTCATACTGCTCTGTGGGGAAGTACTGGGTATTCAGACGTTCCTGCAGCGCTTGTACCTCTTTAGCAGCCTGCAGTTTTTCTTCCTGTAGCGTTTGCTGCTTCTCCTCAGCATACTGGAGGTGTGTACGCAGACCTTGCAGTTGGTTCTGCAGTCGGTGCTCTGCGTCAAACTTTTCCTTGACTTCTTCTGTTAACTGAAAATTTTCTTCTTTCAGTTTTAAGTTTTCTCTTTTTAATCTTGAATTTTCTCCTTTTTCAGTCTCTGTATTCTTCAGGGCCTCTTTGCAGTCCTCCTTCCATTTACGCACATCTGCTTTGAGAATGACAATCTCCTGGCGTGAGACTTCCTTCTCTAGGTTGAGGGTCTGAAGCTCCTTCTGAGAGACTTTGAGAACTGTACCAAGATTACCAATAGTTTCTTTAGCAATGTCCAGCTCCTCAGTGAGACTGTGTAGTTCCTTTCTGGAAACTTCCAGGTCTGTGCGGCAGCTGTTGGTCTCATGATGTGAGGCATCCAGTGCTCTGCAGAGTGTCTGAACCTCTTTCTGAGATACCTCCACCTCTATCCGGACACTGTTGACCTCATGTTGTGAGGCATTCAGCTCGATGCGAAGAGTGTGAACCTCTTGCTGGAAGACTGTCATCTGCTTCAGTGCCTCCTCATACTTCCGCTTTAGCGTAGCCACCATTTTATCAGATTGGCTCTGCTTTTCCTCCATGGTGGAAATAGTAGCCTTTCTAGCTCAGACTTGTGATCCTCCAATTTTGTCTTGGCCGCAGAGTAAATTGCGAGCACAGTCTTCTTTAGCTCAGCATTATTTTTTCTCTCCCTTTCCAATTCTTCACAGAGTAGATCACAGTCATGCCTGGCAGCTTGCAGTGCATCTTCAGGGCTGGTCAAGGGATCGTCACTCACTGGTTCCGGCTCCACTTCCCTGGGATGGTTGGTTTAGGGTTCCTCACTGTTGGCACCGGACAGACACCTCTTTGGGGTACACGACTTCTGCCTTGGGCCCTCTGGATATTCGGTTAACCGTGGGACGAATTCTCCATTTTTTCTAGGCTGCAGGGCAACTCGGCCCACCTTTTTCTCCACAGGATCTGCGGACATGTCTGTTACTTCCACGGTAAGTGAAGAACCGCTTTTCTTTTTCTTTTTCCGCCTTTTTGATTTGGATGACACCGTCCCTTCAGGGATATTGGGGTCTCCATCTTCATTTGAAGTTTTAGCAGCTTCATTATATACGCCAGGCTTTTCTTTCAGCTGCTTTAGCTGACAGAAATATTCGGTGATCCACTGCTCCCGCTCTGTCTCCTGCTGATCATATTCATCATCCAAGGGAGCGGTCTTTTCTGTTCGTGCCGAGTTCAGGCACCCCCACCATTCTTGTGGTGTTTTGTGGGTCTGACTCGGTTCGGGTTCCCCTTAAGAGATGTCTTCCTCTTTATTGGACTTGAAGGGCCACTCTTCCGTGGGGTAGGGTTCATTACCGGAACGCTGCATCTTGTCCTCCATTTTTAGGCTATCAGGTGTAATTTTCTTCCTGACCTCAGGAGGCGCTATTGCAGCTGTTGCCACTGTATTTGCTAGAACCCCCAATTGTGGTAGTCCTACAGATGGGCATATTTTGCTTGTAGAGGTCGTAGCTCTCACAGGCATCTCTGTAGACTTTTCTTTCGTGGGTAATTTTTTTTTTTTCAATATCAGCAGTACTGTGCATGCATTTTCTTTTATCAGGTATACAAGATGTGCAGTTGCTAGGTAAAAAAAAGTCTATTTGCTATACACCATTTACTTGCTAGGTGTTATCCCTCCGCTTCAGCAACAGAATTTGGTTTTCTGCCTGAGTTCAGTAATTTTCAGTCTCATCTTTGGGTATTATGGCATTCACACTTCACACTTTGGGTGTCTGTTTTGCTCCCCAGATAATAGGCATACTTTTTTACTTGCAGAAAAAAAAACATTCTTTGCAGTGGACTCAACACTCAGCAATTAGCTTTGAAAAACCTTTTCCTTTATAGGGCAATTTTACACTCAGCATTTGTTTGCTAAAAATTCCCCTGCTTCAGCACAGTCTTGTATCAATTTTCACACTTTTCTGCATATACTCCATTCACAGCTGGTAGCCCTATGCGGTGTGGCAACCTTTATTTGCAAAATCAGTACCACTCGTGGGTCACCATCTTTTGAAAACAACAAACACCTATCCCTTTTAAGGGCTGACTCACTTCTTGAACCCTGACTATGGCTGGAAGGCAACACCCCTATTTAAATGACCATATTACGCTTTGTGATAGGCAAATAGAGTTTTAGCTGCTTCAGCAGTCTCCCTCCTCTTGGGATTGGGGCAAAGAGTCCATCTGTGGTTTTGTAAGTTTCAATGCAGTGTAAGTTTCAGTGGTGTGTCCCTTTAACTCTGATCTCTGCTCCATGAGGTTTTTTTTTTCTTCTCAGACTGTTTGTAGGCAAAAAGCATCAAAAAAATAATTTCACATAAAAATCTCCAATACTTTTTAACTACAAGGACGCCTCTAGTCCCACCTCGGACACCAAATGTAGACGGACGGTCACAGATGTACACAATTACAGTAGGAGGCTTTATAATGTGAAATTATAATAGGCTTTATTGTGCCTGTTCCTTTTCATCAGGAAATTATCCAAACACAGGGGGGGGGGGAACAAAGCTTCCATTCACTTGGGAGTATTTCTAGTGAAATTCTATGCAATTAGTTCACATCTCCATTAGTTAAGCATTTCTCCCAACCCCAAACACATATAGCATGAAATAAGCAGATATAAGCAGTCTCTTAATAATGAAAGTCTTATCTGTTTCTTCTGTAGAGTAAGCTTCTCTGCTCTCCTGGAACCGCACCCGTGCGTGCACAGAAAATCAGCATCCAGGTTTAGAAGTCTTGTTTGGTGTCTTGCAATCAGCTATGCTGGGCAGAGTTCAAGACATGTGCTGTCTCCAAAGGTCAGCTCTCAGTCAGAGCTAAGGAGTCACTTCCTGTCTCAAAGGCAGGCTTTTTGTAAACAATCTAATCAGGCAGGTGGTGTTTAGTAATTAACTACCACACTGCTAGATTAAAGGCACATTACTGAACAGGGATAAGTCCCCTGTTACACGTACGTTTTCATACATAGTGGCCTGGTGGGTGAAAGTTTTCATAGAATTAACATTTAACATGAATGTGATGAACTTCTGTGTAGCTTGCCAGCTTCTAAGAACTGTAGTCCCTCCCCCAAGACGTGACAGCACCCTGAGGTTTTATATGTTTGTAGCAGCTGTAAGGCGTGTCAAAAAAGTTGCCCGTAACATGACCTTGTGATCTGGCTGGGTGCCCAACCACACCCCCTGTGTTATCCTCTATGATGTGATTACATATTCATTGCAACTGGTTTCACACACTGGTACATGAGCGAAATAATAATCTGAAGTGAGATATATATGAACACAATTCAATAACATATGCTACATGTTCCTAATTATGGTCTCTGTATATGACATGAAGCAAAAAAGGACGTTTAATTAAAAATAACGACATGTGTTAGTGCAATTTATGTATGTTCGCCTTTGAATGCACTATCTGCCATGCAAGAGTTGATGAGGCAGTAATGTCCTGTTTATAGGTGTTACATAGATTATCACTCAATTATGTGTATATATATATATTTATATATATATATATATATATATAAACAGAAACAGTATATTACTGTATGCTAATTTGCATGTCTTAGACAGGTCTGCAACCCTGTCGTTCCCCATCATCGGCCAGCATACAGTGTTTCCACTGCAGCAAGGGATTGTGGGAAATGACATGCAAATGAGCACTCAGTGCCACCTTTTGCTACCATATATATATATATATATTTTTTTTTTTAACATTTTTATTAGGAAACAGGCAAATTTACAGGCATATATCACATCACATCTCAATATCCTAATACACTCTGATTTTCAAATTTTCCATGTTGGAGGGGGGGCGGGGGGGGGGGGTGTACCGCCAAGAGTGGCGCAACCTCTGGGTGACCGGGGGAGCGAGAGGTCTGAAAAAGAGAGGGGGGGGATAGAGGGGAAGGGGGGGGGTGGGTATAGAGATGGGGGGGGGTGAGGGGTGAGCCTCCCCCACCCCGCCGACCCTAGTGTCCTTCAGGCTGAGGTTTGATTGGTCCTAATTTCTTCTATCAGATTCTCTTGGGTGTCAGTGAATCTCCCAGGGTTCCCAAATTTTGTAGTGACTTGCAGTCTTGCGTTTGAGAAACGCCGTCAGACGTTCCATGAGCATTACATCGTCTATTCTTCTCTTAACCGCCTGAATGGAGGGGGGAGATCTTTTTCCAGGAGAATGCCACAGCACACCTAGCCGCGGTAAGGATGGAGGAGATTAATTTTCCTACCGGGCGGTCAATTTCCTCTATTGGCCTTCCCAGGAGGAAGGTCAGTGGATCTGGGTCTAATGTGAGGCTAGTTACCTCTCGGATTAAAGTTTGAATAGAAAGCCAAAATGTTTGGATTTTTGGGCATGACCACCAAATGTGGGCCATGTCTCCTCTCTGTCCACAGCCTCTCCAACATAGATCTGAGGCCAGGGGGTAGATTTGCTTTAATCTAACTGGGGTAAGATACCAGTGGAACATGATTTTGTAGATATTCTCTTTTGTCGTGGTACAGATGGAAGTTCCTGAAGCAGCGTCCAATATATCCTCCCAGTCTTCTCTATCTATATCTATACTCAGTTCCGCCTCCCACTTGGACATGTAGTCATGAGTGGAGGGGCCTGCTGATCTCTCCATACCAGCGTATATGTTAGAGATCAATGCTTATTGATGTGTACAAGTTCGGCAGAGCCTCTCAAAGTTGGTGAGGGGAGGATACTCAAATTTTGGGGACAATTTTTGGAGATAATGTCTAATTTGGAGATACTTAAATGGACTCAATTCTGGGGCCTCGTGTTTTGTTCGTAATTCTTGGAAGTTCAGCAGCCTTCCATCGCTCAATAGGTCGGCGACCACCCTAACCCCCTTCAGATGGAAGTTGTCGAATTGTTTTGGTTCACATCCTGGGGGGAAATGAGGATTGTTGTGGATCGGAATAAGCAGCGAGCCCGGAGCAGTTAGTTTAAACTTTGATCTGCATTTCCGCCAAACTTCCCAGGTGTGTCTGGTGGCACCAAGGTCGAACCTACGGGGTGGTCTATCCCCCTTGTCTATGCACCAAAGGTGGGCCTGCAGAGAAGGCGTTTTTACGTAGTGGGATTCAATATCTCGCCAGCAATAGAGACCCGGGTCTGCGTTCCACACTACGGCTTGCCTCAATTGGGCCGCTAAATAATACTTTGTGATATCTGGGACACCCAGGCCCCCTCTTTCTCTTGGCGTCAGGAGGACCGATCTGGCAACCCTTGGCCTTTTGCCCTTCCAGATAAAATTAAACATTCTATTCTGGATGTTTTTAAGTTCAGGGCTGGAAACATGGATCGGGAGTGTCTGGAAATAGTATAGCAATCTCGGGAGTATATTCATTTTTACTGAGATCATCCTTCCGATCCATGAGATCTGGTAGTCTTCCCATTTGTCCAGGTCTTTTTTGATTTTCCCGAATAAAGCCGGGTAATTATATTTGTACAATGACTGGTAGTTACCTGATACATTCACTCCCAGATATTTAATGTATGAGGAACTCCATCTATAATTAAAGTTCAGTTTTAGTAAGTTGATTTCCGGTTCTGATACATTTAAGTTTAGGGCTTCTGATTTGTCATTATTAATTTTGTAGTCCGAAATTTTGCCGAACTCCACCAATTCTTTATGAAGATTGGGGAGCGATGTTTGGGGGTGAGTTAGGGACAGTATTATGTCGTCGGCAAAGAGCGAGATTTTGTAATTTGTATCGCCAATTGGTACGCCCTGGATATTTGTGCTCTCGCGTATTTTGGCCGCCAGGGGTTCGATTGTCAGGGCGAAGAGAAGAGGGGATAAGGGACAGCCCTGCCTTGTACCATTTGTTATTGGAAATCTTTGCGCTGTACCTCCCGGGAGTTTGATTGCTGCTGATGGATTTTGGTACAGTGCTCGGACCCCCTCTAGGAATGAATCCCTGAAACCAAATTTTTGTAAGGTTTTGTCTAGGAATAGCCAATTGATTCTGTCAAACGCCTTCTCTGCGTCCAAGCTCAGGAGAACTGCCTTGGTGTTTGTAAGGTTAATGTGATCTATTATATTTATAATTTTGCGGGTGTTGTCCAAGGCCTGGCGGCCTGAGACAAATCCCAATTGGTCGTTATGGATTAGTCTGGGTAGAATGGGGTTTAATCTGTTCGCTAGTATTTTGCTGTATAGCTTAAGGTCGTTGTTCAACAGCGATATGGGGCGGTAACTCCCACATTGCATTGGGTCTCTCCCCTCTTTATGGATTATTGCTAGGTTAGCCAATGACATTGATGCTGGTATGGGGTCACCTTCCATAAAGGAGTTGAACAAGTCCAGCAGGTAAGGAGATAGGGACGGGAGAAACCTCTTGTAGTAGGCGTTTGTGAATCCATCAGGGCCAGGGGCTTTGGATGGTTTTAGAGCTTTTACCGCGTCTGCTAATTCCTCTTTTGTAATTTTCCCATTCAGTGTCTCGTTCTCCTTCTCTGTTAAGGATGGGAGGTTGCAGTTATCTAAATAGTTTGAAACTGCCGTAAGCCTTGATGCTCTATCATTTTCCTCTTGAGTTCTGAGGTTGTATAATTTGGTATAAAATTTGGTGAATTCCTCCGCAATGTGTCTGTCATTATATAATATGTGACCTGACCTGTTCTTGATCGCAGTTATTTGGGACCTCTTTTGTACCCCTCTTAATTTACTGGCCAATAGTCTATCAGCTTTGTTGCCCTTATCATAGTATCTCTGGTTAGTCCATCGAAGGGCTTTTTCGACATCCTCGAGTTGGATCTTTTTCAACTCGTTTCTGGCGGTAGTTAAGGTTTTGTATATTTTCCCCGAGGGGTTGGATTTGTGTTGCTGTTCTAGTTTGATTATTTTCTCTGTCAAGTCTTTGAGTAGTTTTGCCTTAGTTTTTTTCCTATGGGATGCTATGGAGATAAAAGTACCTCTGATGGTTGCCTTATGGGCTTCCCATAGTACCGCTGAGGATGGGACTGAACCTGAGTTGTTCCTGAAGTACTCTGATAGGGCTGACTTGATTTCTCTCTCTATTTCCGGGTGATTCAATAATGAATCGTTTAGTTTCCAGTTAAATGCGCTCGACTTTGTGAATGGAACTGAGAGAGTTAATGAGATAGGGGCATGATCCGACCATGTGATCGGGCCTATATCCGTTTTTTGGGAGGCCTCCAAGACATTCTTGGTTGTAAAGAGGTAGTCAATGCGAGAAAAGGTCTGGTGGGGTGCGGAGTAAAAGGTATAGTCCCTTTGGCCCTGATGTTGGGATCTCCAAACGTCCACTAGAGAAAAATCTTTGATAATTGCTCTAAATGCTGTTCCCATCTTTAGGGATAGTACCGTGTGTGGGCGGTCAAAAGGGAGTGTCTTATCTTCCTGTGGGTTTAAGGCCATGTTTAGGTCTCCCCCCACTATCAATGAGGATAGGTAGGTAGGGTCAATTGTGTTTAGGACTTTTTTCAAGAACTCTGCTTGGTTCTCGTTTGGTGCGTAGAGGTTGACCAGGGCGATCGCCGTGCCTGCTAGTGAGCCATATACCACAAGAAATCTACCCCCTGCGTCTGAAACTTTTTTGACAAAATTGAATGGGGTTCCTTGGCGGATTAAAATGGCTACCCCTCGTTTCTTGCTACTGAACGAGGAATAATAGCCCAGCGGGAATGTATTATTAAATATTTTAGGCAGCTCGTGGTCTGTGAAGTGTGTCTCCTGGAGAAAGATGATACACTGGCGACACACTTTATTCGAGCTCGGCTAGTCCCACGAATTCGGGTATACCCGGGTGTATTGAGGTTTGTGACTGTTTTCTGCCCGAGTGCATTGAGGTATTTTCAAGGCAGGGATTGAAGCATTTTATTCCCGTTGGCTGCAATACTGCACAGTATATATATATATACTGCATTACTATTCATAAATTTATGCCATCTGGTAGACATGCGAAGCATTGCAGCCTATTAAATCCTAATCATTATCATTTAACAGATCAGCCGCCCGTCAGCCAGGCATGAACCCAGGCTGGGAAGGCAAACGCAACGGGGCTTGTCAGAGGTGAGGAGCGGCGCATTCCAGGTATCTGCCAGGTACATACTGGGTATTTGCTCGAATAAAGTGTGTCGGTGCAGTATCTCCTTGGGATCTTTTCATCTCCTGGAGGGCTAGTTTTCTCTTCCTATGGTTCTGTAGTCCTTTAACGTTAAGGGAGATAACTTTGATTGGGGCCTGGTTAGCCATTTTTGTTATCTCTGGAGGGGCCTTTGCGGATCACCCCTTTCCCAACCGGGGGACCGTGACTGATTACAGTGCCTGCGGGATAGGAAAGAACATCTCTGGCGGAAGAGGGTGACCTGTTGTCTGGACCTGGGTCAGCGGTGTCGGGGGGGCGGAGGGGGATAGGGTGGACGGGAAGGGTAAAGGACTGCTGGGACAGCACCAGCAGGCAGAGAGAAAAAAGATGGGGGCCTGTGGGCGGAATTGCATACCGGCATTCGGACTTAGGGTCCTTGGGGGTTAGACCCGGGAGTACAGACTGGCTCGTCCAGGAGGGTGTGGACCCCTTAATGATTTTTTCAAAATCCTTTTCCCTATGTGTATATAGCCAACAGGGAGAATGGTAGAGACAGAGGGGGGGTGGGCGGGGGGAGGGTGCCTCATAGTGGGGCCGGGGTGGCCTATGATGATCGAGTGGGACAGGTGATCTTTTACATAAGCATACATTCAGGTAACGCAGGCGTTAGTTTCCCCACATGGCTGATCAGTTCTAACGAAAGGGAGGGGGAGGGGGGAAAGGGAGGGGGAGGGGGGAAAGGGGGGAGGAGGGGGGGCGGGACCCAACCAGAGGCAGGGGGGGCCAGATACACCTGTAACAATATGGATAGTCGACAGTCCTTCTGCGTAGACCATGGAGACAGGCCCTGTCCGGATCCCCCCCCCAACCCCCCGCCCCCCCACAGACTGCCTCCAGGAACGGGGACGGCTCTCCGCAGTGGGGTGCTGCTTCCTCTCATCAGTTCTCCATAAGCGAGGGGGCCCCCTCGGCCTCAAGCAAGCCCCCCCCCCGGGATCCCTGCCCCCCTCCCCACCCAAAAGCCGCAACTGGCGTCTCCCCTTCGGCTCTGCTCCTTGGACCGCTCGTGCAGGTCTTTTATGGTGGTGCAGGTGGGTCTTCAATGAGATCTGGGTACTGGGTGCGTCGTCGAGGTGCACTCAGCGGAGTGGTCCTCAGGCGTGAGTTCGGCCCTCAGGGGCGTGCTGTCTTTCAAGTGATCTCATTCCATGATGTAGGTGGGCCGACTGTGCTGCCGGGGATTTTATTTCGACGTTCAGGTGAACTCCCCGGGGTAGACGGCCGCTAGCAGGCGTATCTGCTTCTCCTCTTCAGTGATCACTGCAGGCGGTTGCATCCGCTCAGTGCTGGGATAGATCTACGGCAACGGCCAACTGGGAATAAGGAGGTTAGTTTGGGTATTCCTTTACTTTCTTTTTGCCTGCGCTTGGGTTGGAGCAGCGGTTCTGCGGGAGGGGCGGCTAGGCCCGCCCTCCTCTTCAGCATCTCGGCTTGGGCTCTCCTCTGATCCCCAAGAGGGCGGGGGAGTGAGGCCTAGTGCTCTTGCGAACGCCGCCATCTCCTCTGGGCGCCTCAGGGTTAAGAATTTCCCATTTTTGCTGGCCGTTAACCTAAATGGAAATCCCCACCTGTAGCGCACACCACTTTCTCGTAGGAGCAGCGTTAAAGGTTTGAGTTCCATTCGCCTGTTAACAGTGGTTCTGGATAGGTCGCTGTAGACTTGTATTCTTTCCTCTTGGAAGGTAATGTCTCCTTTTTCTCGGCAAGCTGTCAGGATTCGTTCCTTGGTGGTGTAGCTGTGGAATTTTACAATCAGGTCTCTTCTTCTATTCGGATCCTCCGACCTGGGGCCAAGTGCTCGGTGGGCCCGATCTATCTCCATGTCTCTGGGTTCCACATCTCCACACAGGGAGGAGAAAAGTTCCAGTAGGTACGGCCGGATGAGATCGGGGAGAACAGTCTCAGGGACGTTGCGGATCCGCAGGTTCTGTCTCCTGTCCCTGTTCTCCTGGTCTTCTATCGCGTCTTTTAGGCCCGCCACTTCTTCCCCCAGCCGAAATACTTCGTCTTCGGCCTCCATTAGCCTCTGAAGAGTCTCTCCTTGTTTTGTCTCGAGCTCGGTGGTTCTCTCGGTCAGGCCTGAGATCTCCTCCTTGAGCTCCGTGACGGCTGTCTTGAGATCCTGTTGCAGTGAGGAATGGAGTTTGTTGTGGAGGGACGTCATAAAATCCTCAAGGTATTCTTTTGTTATTACCTCTCCACGGCCGTGTCGGTCGCTTGCAGAGGTGGGGGAGCCGCGTGCGTTAGCGCTGTCTTGGTTGTCAGGCGTTGCGCCTGGGCTTCTCTGCGTCGGCGGAAAGTATTTAGTTACCGCCGGAGTTGAGGCTTTTTTCTGTCGCGACTGCATTGTCGCGGTGTTCCCCCTTCTAGGAATGTTTGCTTGGAGCCGTAAGCGTTAGAGGAAAGGTGGTGGTCCAGGGGGGGCGAGACGTAAGGGCGGTGCAGGCACCTGGGGGTCCTTATGGGGGGGCGAGACAGAGTTATTTATTTATTTGTTTATTCTGTGGTGTTGTGTCAGGGCAGCTGCATTAGTGTGAGACTTAGTGCTTCTGGTAGCAGTGGGAATTCTTCCCTAGGCAGGGACTTTGTTATTACTGCACTTTGTGGGGTGCTGGTACCTCCGTGTGGGGTCCCTTTAAGATGGCCGCCTCTCCCTCTCAGTCACTACACCAGCGCTCACCTCCTCCCAGCGCTCACCTCCTCCCAGCGCTACCCCCCCTCCCAGCTCCCCCGATCTTGGATTTATTTATTCTTCCTTCACCGCTCGCGCCGCGGGAGGCTGCTGCGAGCGTACCTTTCACTGCAGGAGCAGGGGGAGCTCCGTCCCCTTCTGCCGCCGATTCCCCGGCTTCAGACCTCACGGGGCTCACAGTGCCATGCCGCCCCTTCTCGCCGTCGGGCCCGCGCCTCACAGGGGGGTCTCCCCGAGCTTCCCGTCGGATCGCCCGAATCAGGCTGTCAGGGACTCTGCAGTGCGCCAGAGCTGGGTCCGGAAAGGTCAGGGGAAAAGTGCCTATTCCTGTGGTTATGCTTCGGGGTCCACGGGAGTCTCCTAGGACGCGGCCATGTCGCGTGACGTCACCGGAAGCCCCTGCTACCATATATATTAATTGTTACTTTTTGTAGGACAACTACATATAAATATATATAGATATATAGATATAGAGAGACATATATACAGATATATATGTAGGTATGCTTATATTGGTAAGAAAGTATAAGTAGCAGCGGAAATATACATAAGAATTGTTACCTACGACACGCCTAGTACAGTAACATTTGTCAGCTGGTGGAAATGGAGCAGAATAAATTCCGATATCCCTGTCCCTGGGCAAACCCTCCACGACGACGGGAAGAAATTTTTCCCGCATCTGCTCCTCCAATGGTGTTAAGATGAGAGCTTGTGCTGGCGGCCCACCTCCAGTGCCAGAAGCATGCATCTGCTGTGCTTGTATTTTTTTCTTTAAGTTTGCCCTGATATCGTCAAATCTCTTCCGACAATTCTTCCGGTCCCTGACATGATTTCCACACGCAGACACAGCCAATGTTATTTGATTCCACATTTCTTTTTTTGATGCTGAACTTGTCGGCCAATGAAATACATACATCATATATGACGTTAATTATTATTATAAAAACGAACAGTTTCCTAAACTGCTACCTGTTCCAAGAAATACCAAACATGCTGGTTTAGGTGTAATATGTGTACCACATGAGCATTTACGTGTAAACATACAAATGTAAGGAAGCTTGCATGAATATTGTATGAACTTTGGGCCAATTGTACGACTGATTGTTATTGTCGTTCTAAAGCATGAGGCAAATATGTGTGTAACAATTAAGTTGAATTGATAGATACAGTATTATGGAATAATATTTTGATATTAAGGCACCTCACATTACCTAGGATAACATGTGTTTGAAGAATGAATGCAAAGATAGACTTACCTAGTAAATGTCCATACAGAGAGTCATAGTGCTCCAGAATCCCTGTGACAAGAACTGTATTTTCCTGTTCATTGAACCGAGGATTATGTGGCCGCTCCACACGTTTCTTCCGAATACGTGCAGGCCCAGAGCTTGGCTGCTGCTGACTGGACTCTCCTTCTTCCAATGGAAGAGACTCCAAAAGCGGGCCACCAGCAACCACACCACCACCAGACACCCCAGCAGCACCAGCAACAGAGCCACCAGCAGCACTCGCACTCACAGCTACACCACTCGCACTCCCAGCAACACCATTCGCACTCGCAGCAACAGCACTCCCCTGAACCCTACGTTCACTCAGACGCGTACTCGCACGACTACCACTATCACCCACAGCAGCATCACTCTTCCCACGCCTTGCGGCCATACCTCTAGCACTCACAAAGAACAGAAAAGAAATTTAAAGCCAATCGCACTGAACACTTACAAATATAAAACAAGACAAAGATGTAAACAAAACAACACAGGACAAACGTCTCCCAATACACAACAACTCTCTCAGTCAATATGAAATGTGTAAATCGGCCAGCTCTGTCTCTCTCTCTCTCTCTCTCTCTCTCTCTCTCTCTCTCTCTCTCTCTCACTCCCAACAACACAGAAAATGAATAACAATACACGCTGCCTTTAAATGGGCCACTCAATCCAAAACATGCTTGCTTCGGCAGATTCAGCAAGAAGTTTAATTGGCGAACCTAACAGCACCCCGCCATGCACGCCGATACACCTGTGTGTGATCGGCAAATCATAGGCAGAGTGGGCGCAAATGTTTTCGGCTTGATTCGGAATGGATTCGGCACTTATTGCATACGGAGAGGGAAAATCACCAGAATCATGCCGATAAGGTACCCTTGCCGATTGCACTTTTTCGCCGCTTACTGCATAGAGCCCTAGGTCTCTAATGAAGTCCTGGATTTTGGTTACATGTGGTAATTCAGGTTTAGCTGGGATTGTTGTATTTGTAAAATTCTTGGGCTTCCGTCTGCCAGTCATTTAGGTTATGCTTGCTTGATAGGAAGCCTGCCATAGTATGGTAGCGTGCTAAGGGTAAAGATGAGCAATAAACACTCTGCTGAAACCACGAACTGAAGGGAATGGATAGGGGCTGGGGAAGGGGAGGGGGAACCCTCGCTACTTCTATATAGGTGTAGGAGTCGCGGTGCTACAATCAGGGGTAAACATAGGTAGGCAACAACAAGAAACAGAACCCCAAGGAGAGCACTCATACACTCTAGATCACAGGTACACAGGTGGATAAATGTGTGTGTGGATGAGGAGTGAATGAATTAAAACACTTTATTAGGAGTCATAATTCAAATGAAATAAAATAGAACGCTGTAGAATCAAAGTGTAATGATTCTATATAAGCCAATATAACAGCGAATTATTAAAACCAGATCGGATGCAGCAATAAAGGTTGCCAATGTCCTATCCTCATTAGGAGGAGGGTAGTACTAGTACAATGACCATGGCAGTAATAGATATATGTAGATCCTATCCAATATCTGAGGTCAGTAGGGGTAGCCACTAAGTGTATGTAAGTAATGCCACTAGTAGTATAAGTGGATCCCTGCCACAATTAAGTGGCTGACCTGTAGTATATAGAGCTAATCTATGTGATGAAACACTGGGTAGATTAGGTACAGTGTCTCTGGGTATGCACTCTATGTGGTCTGGATTAGGACACAGTCTTAGTATAAGTGATCCAGAATTCCTGTCTGACCAGTGGTAGAGTTTCCATGGGGGTACAATTACAATAGCACAGGACAGTGTGTATATTGCACCAGGTGTACTCCCTGTGGCATGTATAGATAGTTAATCTACCTGCCAGTATAATTAGAATGCATACCTTGCACAGATAGAGTAGAGTGCTTAGCTTAGCCATAGGTAAGTGAACACAGATAGGTAGGATGAAAAGCTATTATAACAGTGCACAAGTAGTGCCTGTTTACACATGATATCCAATGTTATAGACAGAAAGATGCATCCAATCGTTTGTAGCAGCCCTGGTGGTTAGGCTTCATAGCGGCACACCTTCTGGCAAATGCAGGGTGTTTGCATATATATTAGTCGCAAGATAGATGAGGTAGCAGAGCGCTCAAATGCCAGGTCAAATTATGATATAGTGCCAGAACCAACATCAAAGGAAATCCATAATCACAAATGTAAAGTAGTGGTAATACAGCTAACAATATGGGAACAGTCCTCCTGAAGACAGGTAGTGGGTAGTGCAAGATCACCCATGATCAATCTCATTGGTAGGTAACCCTGTAGCAATAATTACTCACGTTCCTTGGTGTGGCTGGCTGGCTGTCCAACTTCCAATGCTGGAATGTAGAAGTAGAAGATGAAGAGGAGCGCACGAACCGGAGGGATTAAAGCTGAAATTCAACCCCTTGAATTAAAGCTGAAAGTCTGCATTTCTATTGCATGTCGGCAGTTTCATTTCAAATCCATTGTGGTGGCAGTGTCAGTGTCCAATTATTTCCGGACCTAACAGTAAGTCTCTATGGATATACATACATACAGGGTACAATCAATAGTTGTTTTTGCCAATGCTTGTTTTGATGTATTTTAAATGTATTTTGCTTGTTTGTTTAGAAATGTTTCGGCAATGTAATTTTTATTTAGTAAGATGTAATTTTTAGTGGTATTTTCAATAGTTTATTTCAGGGTAGGGGGGCTTGCTTTTCAAAAGTGGCTTCTTTTTGTAGTTAGATTTTGTCGGATGGTGTTTACTTTGAGCTTTCATTTATTTATTAATGGTTTTATTTTGGTGTTTTAATGGTGAATTGTGGTCTTTATTTTGGATTGGATTAATTGATTGGTGATAATTTAGTTCTGTTAACTTCTTGATTTGTTTTTAATTTCCGATTTTTTGGATGTCATTGGAGATTGTTTGTGATTGTTTATTTTATTTTGAACATTGACTGGCATAGTTTTAAATGATGCACAGATTATATGGGCATCATGTACCCACTGTGCCATTCAATTGTTTTATTGGCATTTGTTATCTATTTAATTGGCTATGTGAGGTGTTTTATTTTGCTATGTTGTGTGTTTTATTATGATATGTGCTGTATTTTATTTTGCTATGTGCTGTGCTTTATTTGGCTATGTAATGTTTTTCATGTGGGCCTTTGGGCCTGTTTTTTTAATCTTTCCCCATTTCTTGGTATATTGGTTAATGATGCCCATATTATATGGGCATGATCTACCCACTGAACCAATGAATGGGTAAAGGGTGGGGGTAGTTGCATGGGGATGGTGGATAGGCCTCCTGGGTGGGTAGTGACAGAGGCTGGGTTAACACCTTAATTACTATAGCGGTTATTAACCGCTAAGGCAGTGGTTCTCAATCTGTGCGCTGCGGTGCCCTGATGCGCCGTGGCTTGCCTAGAGGTGCGCCACGATTATCCTTCCCCACAATGCAGCGCGGGCTCCGCGGGAAACCAAAATGGCGAAGGGCTGCAACTAGGGCTATACTACAGACACACAGAGCCCCTATGCAGCCCTCTATTCCTAAGTGAGATGGTGAGTAAATTAAAAACTATTTTTTATTCAAACATATAGTTAAAACAATGGGGTTTAAAACGAGTATTAAATAATGACAAGTGTTTAACAGGCTCTTGGGGTTAGGTACTCCAGAGGAGCGTCAGTTGGGGTGGTAAAGTCCAGTGTTTGTGAACTCACTGGCCCTAGCCACCTTCATATGGAGCGATAGGCTAGAGGTAAGTGTTGTGAGGGACGATAATAGTTGTCATATATGTAGTGCCACAGTAAATGAGTACTTTATTGGTGTACAGGATTGGTAGAACCTAACAATGTGCTGCTGGATATTGCAGTCCGATAGAGATATGGTCGTATGAATATACAGTTGCGGTAAGTGTGCACCAAGTGCGCTATGCTGACGCCAACTGGGATATGTTGTGCGTAAGCTTACAATTAGACCAGATATATATATATATATATATATATATATATATATATATATATATATATATAGCGTGTGAACCTTGGATCTGAAGTATGTAGATCCTTGGTAAACACTAGTACTCAAAGGGTTTACTGATGGATGTATGGACACTGCTTAATCTCCTAGTTGAACACATTAGGAGTTGTAGCTAAGAGCTGCACCTTTAAGGACCAATGGATTGGTAAGTAATATATAGCCTTTGCCTAGTTGGTGCAGCGCTGTAACATATATGCTATAGAAACTGACACTCCAGATTTAAATTACTGGGTTGAGGTACTGTGAGCTGTTTGAGGTAAAATCCTAGGGGGAGGGATGTGTGCAGCATGAGGGCCAGCCTGGGGAGAGGGGGGGTATGCAGCATGGGGGCCAGCCTGAGGGGAGGGGGAGGACGCAGCATGGGGGACAGCCTGGGGAGAGGGGGGATGCAGCATGAGGGCCAGCCTGGGGAGAGGGGGGGATGCAGCATGGGGGCCAGCTCGGGGAGAGGGGGGGTATGCAGCATGGGGGCTAGCCTGTGGAGAGGGGGAGGATGCAGCACGGGGGCCAGCCTTGGGAGAGGGGGGCATGCCGCATGGGGGCCAGCCTGGGGAGAGGGGGGATGCAGCATGGGGGATAGCCTGGGGAGAGGGGGGGATGAGCATGGGGCTAGCCTGGGGAGAGGGTGGGATGCAGCATTGGGGCCAGCCTGGGGAGAGGGGGGGATGCAGCATGGAGGCCGGCCTGGGGAGAGGGGGGGTGCAGCATGGGGGCCAGCCTGGGGAGAGGGGGGATGCAGCATGGGGGCCAGCCTGGGGAGAGGGGAGGATGCAGCATGGGGGCCAGCCTGGGGAGAGGGGGGATACAGCATGGGGGCCAGCCTGGGGAGATGGGGGATGCAGCATGGGGGCCAGCCTGGGGAGATGGGGGGATGCAGCCTGGGGAAAGGGGGGGGTGCAGCATGGGGGCCAGCCTGGGGAGGGGGGGATGCAGCATGGGGGCCAGCCTGGGGAGAGGGGGGATGCAGCATGGGGGCCAGCCTGGGGAGAGGGGGAGGGGGAGGAGGGATGGGATGCAGCATGGGGGCCAGCCTGGGGAGAGGGGGGATGCATCATGGGGGCCAGCCTGGGGAGAGGGAGGGATGCAGCATGGGGACCAGTCTGGGGAGAGAGTGAGGGATGCAGCATGGGGACCAGTCTGGGGAGAGAGGGGGGGGGGTGCAGCATGAGGGCCAGCCTGGGGAGATGAGATGATGATGGGGGGCCAGGATGAGATGATGATGGGGGTATTTTTTTAAATGTATTGGGGAGGTGGTGGTATAATTTATATGTATTGGGGAGGTGGGGGGTTATTTTTTAAATGTATTGAGGTGGTATTTATTTTATGTATTGGGGAGGTGGGGGGTATTTTTAAAATGTATTCGGGGGGCGTGGGGATTATGTATATTCAACTTTGTTTTCACTTTGGGCGCCGTGGAAAAATCTTGATTGCCTTTGGGAGCCTTGAACCGAAAAAGTTTGGGAACCACTGCGCTAAGGTGATTAAGGGGCTAGGGGCCATTAGATTGTATTTTTGTATTTTGCTATGTATTCTTTCTGGCAACGAAGGACATGGACCTGCAGTAAGCTGATGAGGATGCCCTTCATATTGCCAGGGGTAAGTAGAACGGTTTTATTTACTTTATTTATGCTGGCTAATGTTGTGTTTAATAATGGGCAAATAATCCATTATCCATACCTGGATAATAGTTATTTTGCCCATTACTGTACTGTATGTGTTTTGGTGGGGGGGGGGGAGGTGTATTTATTGACGTGTAGGCCATGTTTATTTTTTTAAATACGGGGACCATCTGAGGACCCCATGACGCCCACCAGTACCACCTGAAGACCCACGGGGGACTCCGGCGGGGAAGAACTGGGGGCCCCACAGCTGTGATCCCTGTGGGAACCACCTGTGAGCCCCCACACACCCATGGGACAATCGGTGGACCCCATTGGGGCCCCCTGGGACCACCTGGAGGCCACAGAGCCTAGCGGGGACCACCCGGAGGCCCCCTGACACCGGTGGGTACCCCCTGGCATGCCCTGTGGACACCCATCGCTGACATGGGGTATTAATCGTGTGTGTAAAATAAATAAATATTTGTTTTATGTGGGGGTACAGGGAGTGGGTTGTGTATTGTTCTGTATTAAATATTGTAATGGTTTATTGGGGGCCTAGGAGGTGGGTAGTGGGGCTATTGTGTGTATTTTTTTAATTGTGGGTAGCGGGGGTGGGTGAAGGGGGTATTTGTTACGGGAAAACACCTTTTTAGAACTGGGATCATTTGATTGAGCAAAACAAGATGGTAAAATAAATGGTAATTTATTTCTTATAAGAGACAGACACACAAAGTTACACAATTCAAGAATAACACACTTACTGGGGATGGGGCTAACGAATAAATCTGTTTCTGGAACGAAATTCCTTCAGATCACCTTTTTAGAGCACGTTCCAATGACTGGTAGATACTCACAAAAAGTTCTGGACTTCTGTTACTTCGCCGCTGTTGGTGTGGCGCTTGGAATCTCCTTGGAATCTGTGCTCCCCCTTGGCTGCAGGCCCCCTTAAGCTTTCAGGCCCTTATAGACTAACATGGACAGCTTATCAGAGCATGGGAATTCTCCTGCCAGCCAATCACCAATTTGCCAGTATTGTAAAGCAGGGCAGGCACCTTTTCTCAGGTAGCAAGGGGGCATGGGTTAACTTGGCCCCTCCACCTCTTTGCATACTGAGCCCACCCTCTGCTCCGGCTCCACAGAGTCTGGATTTTGGCAAATGGTGTTTGCTTGCCTTGTGTCAGGCCAGGATGCGAGTTCTCAAGTATAACTGCAGTGCCCCTCCTATTCTAACACCTTGGCATCCCTGAGCCTTTCAAGTAAGGATTCCGGACAGACACAGAGGCACCAAGCTTGGTCGCCAGCTGTGTTTTTCGGAATCCATAACTTAGAAAGCCCTCAGTTCATATACAGGTTATCAATATATATACACATTAAACTATACCGGTTTAATAAAAGATACCAGTGATTGAACGAAGAGTCTGTTTTGCACCAATCTGTTCAAGACCTACACACTGCAACTATATAAACTAATTGAATACTATGGGGGCTATGCACTAAGCTCCGTTAAGTCACTTTTAGACTGCAAAGTGCTCTTCGAACGTGATTTTTTGCTCAACCCGATGCACTAAGTAACGCAAACAGGCACTTTGCTCTCTAAAAATGACTTTGTTCAGGAATTTTTTCTAAGTCCAACTTTGCTCATTCGCAACCCTGTTTGCGTTAAATTCTGCCCTTAAGCGGGATGCACTAAGCAACGCAACCTTAGCGTACGCGAAAGTTGCGTTGATCAGAACACGCCAGGTCAGAGTAGACGCAAAGAAATCTGGACTTAGAAAAAATTCTTGCTTTTTATTTTTGCATGCGCAATACCCATGCAGCAGGCCGGCGGGTGTCCCCGGCTGACCCCGCGGGGGTCCCCGAGGGAGCCCGGGGGTCGCGTGGGTGTCCCCGGCTGACCCCGCGGGTGTCCGGGGGTCCCCGGCTCACCAAGCGGGGGTCCCCGTGGGAGCGTGGGGGTCCCTGCGGGAGTCCTGGGGTCCCCGCAGCCATCCCGGGGTCCCCGCGGGAGTCCCGGGGTACCCGCAGGCCTGCGGTACCAATGTTGCACCTTCAAAAATAATAAACAATAATTATAACTAAATACACCCCCCTAACACATACAATACAGTAAGGGCCAAAATTACTATTATCCAAATATGGATAATAATGCATTTGGCCATTTTAAATACATATAACATTCAATAAATACAGTCAAAACATATTACACTTACCTTTTACAGGCACCCACAAAGAAGGCCGTCTTCATCCTCATCTTCATTCTGCTCATGCCCCTCCGGTGCTGCAAAACATGCACAACAATTACAATAG
This sequence comes from Ascaphus truei, assembly GCF_040206685.1. NCBI lineage: Eukaryota > Metazoa > Chordata > Amphibia > Anura > Ascaphidae > Ascaphus > Ascaphus truei. The sequence goes on along the minus strand of NC_134486.1, from coordinate 205,336,958 downwards.
CCAATGTAATGTCCCCTAACCCCTTAATCACCATATCGGTTATTAACCGCTACAGTCATTAAGGGGTTAACCCACCCTCACCCACCACTCGGGACACCTACATACCCTCCCACACTAACCCCCCACCCTGTGAGGCCTAACCACCCTCACCCACTCCCCACAAGGGAGGCCTACCCACATACCCTTGGGGCCAATACCCCCTCCCCCCACCCCCAGTACCCACAATAAAAACAACACGCTGCCCCACAATAAACATCATTCTATTTATTAAATACATAACCCACCCCCTTTGCCCCCCCCCATAAATACATGATTTATCCTTTTACATACAGGGTTCATACCCCAGCCCCACGCGAGTCCCTGGCGGGCTGACGGGTCACCTGACAGACATACAGGGTACCAGCAACTTGTTTTACACAGGTTCTGGAGGCCTGTTGGTGGGTCCCACCAAGAGCCATTGCCCCCAGGTGGTCTCCGCGGGCCCCCAGGTGGTCTCCGCGGGCCACCGTGGGCCACAATTGGGTCCCCACGGTAGGCCCGCGGATGTCTGGGAGCCCCGGTTAGACCCACAGGTGTCTGCGGGGCCTCAGTGGTTCTCACGGGGTTCTGGGGACTCACGAGTGCTCACTACGGGTCCGCGGTGCCCCCACAGATGTGGGACCACCGGTTCTTCCCCGCACACTACGGGTCCGCGGTGCCCCCACGGATGTGAGGCCACCGGTTCTTCCCCGCAGGTGTCACCCGTGGAACCACCAGCCTGATACCAGCGAGATACCCGAGGATACCGCAGGTGGTCTCCAGAGGTCTCACTCAGAACCAAGGAACCAACCCTGAATGTAAAATAAATAAACCGGACCTATACATTCAATAAATACATCCTACCCCCCCCCCCCCAACACCTACAGTACAATAATGTGCCAAATAACTATTATCCAGATATGGATAATAGTTTATTTGCCCATTATTAAACACATAAAACATGCCTAAATCAAAACATGCATTTTTAATCTTAAAATCACCACGTTGCATGTTAAAATAAATCCAGCAGCCATTATAAATATAAAAAACAACCTGCAGATACACAAATGTCTATGAAATGTCACACAATTGCATTGAGTGTGTACATGATGCAATTAATCTGTGCATTATGTAACACTATGCAAAATATATGTAACAATAAAATACAATATGAACAATGTCTCCTAACCAGCAATGCCATCATGAAAATCAATTATAAACTAAGCAACATCAATACAATTAGCATCAATCAATTAATCCATTTCCTCAAACATTCATTCAAAACAAACAAACAAAAAATTCAAACAAAAATTACAATACAATACATATCAATTATACAATTCCCTATTCAATTCCTAAAGCCAAACCATTGCCAAAATAATTCTAATTTAAAGTAACCACAATCATTCTAATCTAACTACCATAAAGATGCCATTACCTAAATACAAATTACATTATTCACAACAATGACAAAATAAAGATGATAAATACATTAGCCATACATGAAAAGAACATAAACATTAGCAAAACAATCAATTATTATCCCTGTATGTCTATCCATATAGATAGCTATACATAAAATACAGGGGCAATAATACAGCATAAAAAACAATGCATTTCCATACAAAAGTCACATAGAATACACCCATTCAGTGTCTGTGAATGTATGTATATACATATATACATTAACGGGCATTAAATGGGACTGAAAAAATAAAAGACATGAATGAAAAATCATAAAAACCTGTAAAAGTAAAAATAATAAACTTTTATTTTGTTTACTCACCATTAGATGCCCCCTCACCGAAATCCAGGCGACCCGGAAGCACAGGAACCAATCCACAGGTAAGCCATAAAATAAAAAACCATAACAAATCCAATGGGTGCCAGTGCGGACGCCATCTTTATAGAGCCCACGTCGCGTCTTGGACGCTATAAAGATGGCGGCGGCACTGGCACCCGATGCCCCATACCGGGGCCTGTAACTCGGGAAGCAGGGGGTCTCTGAGGCAGAAATCAATGCGGTTCAGCTCAGGGGACCCCTGCTCCCGCACACTATTATTAAAAATACATTAAAGCAGCTTCCTTAATAGCGGATAGCCGCTACGGTAATGAATGATTATTTATTGTTATGTGTGTTTTAATACTAGTGTAGATGTGCAGGGGGTCTCCTGAGCTGAACCGCATTGGTTTCAGGTCCGAGGACCCTCTACTTCAGGAGATACAGGCCCCTTTATGGGGTGCCGGTATCCCCTGCAGAATGTAAATAACCCGGTCACATGATGCGGGAGCTTTAAACTGCAGGGGATACTGGCACCCCATAACGGGGCCTATATCTCCTGAAGTACGGGGTCCTCGGACCTGAAACCAATGCGGTTCAGCTCAAGAGACCCCCTGCTCATGTACACTATTATTAAAATGTATTTATTTAGTGTACGATCGCCTGTAACAGCCTTGCATGGAGATACAGAATCTCCATGCAAATGTTACATGCGGCTTTTTTTTCTATCAGCTAGCGAACGGACAGGTTCAGAACGCTAGCAGGGGGGAAAAAAGCAACATGTACGCAGTGGCTGTTCTGAGCTATTTTGAGCAGGAAGAAGAAACCAAGGGAAAGGGAAAAGAGAGGGGGAAAGAGATAAGGGAGGCTCCCGCATCAGCTAAAGTAGAGTGGGTAATAAATTAATGGTCAAGGATCATATACAGGTGCAAAAGGGGACAAGGGATAATGCAAACAAACAAACAAAAGATTCCCCCTTGAATGCACTCGGATAGATCAATATGTAATAATGGAGTGTAACGGGTTTTCCCCCCCCAATCTCACATTGGCCCGGGTACGTAGTCTAACCAACCCCCCATTACGTGTTTGTGTTTGGTGGTGCACCTGTAGGCAACAGGACTCCTGAGTCTCCCGCTTGATGGTATTAGGGGATGTCAGCAGGACAGGTAGCTGAGGTAGTGGGTGCGAGTTCAACTTACATCATGTGCAGCGCCTCCACCTCATCAGGATCTGTACTTCCGCAGGGAGATGGTCCTGGTGAGGAACTCCTTCTCGGTGGTGACTGCCACTGTTGAGTAATTTCACACTCACACAGTGGGGGTTTCATTAACAAGGTCATCTTTATTGCAGATTGGGATGTAGCAGACTGCCCCATGCAGCTGCCGGCTCTAGCCGCACATCTCTCCGTGCTGTCCCTTTGCCAGGTACGCCCTCTCAATTTGAAGTGGGATTCCCTCTTCTCCTAGGGAGATCCTCTCTGTGCCAGGTCCCTGGACACAGAGTGGCTTAGACAGGCTGATTGGTCAACCTGGACCGCTAGTTACTGCACTAGGGTCACAAAGTGTTCCTACAATCCCTTATGCAGGAAAATACAACTTCCCAACAACTTCCCACAGCTGCTGGAACAACAACCACTCACTAACTAGCTTTGTTGTGCCTTATATACTTCAGGAGGCCGGCGCATCCCTGATGTCACTATCCAGGGACTCAGAGCATACAGCCACTCCCCTCCATACATAGGGCACCTCACCATGGTGTGAGGGAAAACCTCCATAACTACTGCTGGCATACCTGTACTTACCAGGACTTACTGCCAACAGAGAGGAAAGTAGTATACCATTATTATGCATGGCTATATACTCCCCCTGGTGAATCCCCACCATCCCGGCTGGGGCCTAAATTTGGTGTACCTTGCTCCAGGAAACACAGTAAAAGAACACACAAATTAAGCGTCAAACATTATCACCTTTAAATAATAATGCAAGAACCTCTCGCTCACTGACCAGCAGGGAGCGTTAAAGAAAAGGGCAGACCACTCTTTGACGGGACCTAATAATAGTGTCGAGGGTCTGGTTTCTTCACCTCCCGCCCCGCTGCATCGGTGACTGTCACGCTACACTCTCGGGGCAGGCCTCGCTCATTACAATACACCACTTTGTGCATATAAATGCTGTGCCCGATTTTCCAAACCCTCATTAGTTGGGAAACCCTCTGCTCAGCCTGAACGCCCTTAATGGCTCCTCCCTTATTGACTATATAATATTCTATATCATTACGAAGCCACCTCTCTCGGTTGTCCTCTATCTCCCTCATCAGAGGTTCGGGGACATATGGGTACTCAAGCCCATGAGACCGTTTATACTTGGCTGTAATGGTCCGTTCAGCTCGGCAGGCCCGGGTTAATTTAATTTGCCCAGCCTTTCCCGGTAACACCCATGACAGGGGCTCATCTGACTCCACCGGATCATCTAACCCTTCAGATCCCTTTGGGGTAATAAGACACCCTTGAATTCGGTCCCACCTTACTCGCAGCTCTTTGAGGTATGCCTCATCGTCGAAATCCCCGGGAGCCCACCAATGGTCAACTACCCCATCCCTTTCTAGAATGAAACGGGTGCGGTCTATCCAGGCGACTTAACCCTCATATAGTGGTGCCCACCATCTAGTTTCCCGTACCTCCTCCGAGTTGGATTCTAGTGGCTCTTCCTCTTCAGGCCCGCCCGATGATACCCCTGAAGTACCCTCAGATCGCGTAACCTTTCCCCGACGCTGTGACCAGTGTCCACCCGTGATACCCAACACACTAGCACAATCACTGGGCACCGACCCTCGTCGGGAAATCCTCCCTCCACCCTCCGATCCATCATCCGAAGTTCCCCAGTCCATGTTTCCAGTCCGTTCCTCGGTAGGACCCCGGGAATCCCCTGACATCCCCAGGCTAGAGGTAGACCCGAATGAACAGGTGACAGGGACAGGGGATTTAACTAGGGCCTTGGGGCTAACTTTGGGGATGGACGGGGTTGGGGGACGGGGCCGGACAGTAGGTATCGGCAGGGTTACAACCTGCTCCTCAGCAATACCTGACTCGCTTCCGCCACAAAGTCCGTTCTTTCCTCCGGCAGCTGAGCTTCTCGGTCTCCGGCTTGAGCGCCCACTCCGTCTGTCAGTAGGGGATCGACTTCCACTGCTCGACCGCAGAGGCGCGATCACCTCCCACTCGATGCCGCTCTGGTCGTCCGGAATCTCCTCTGTACTCGCACGTGCTTCGACGCCATCTTGGGTTGGGTCCCCAATCGAGACCTCTTCCTCTACGAGGACATCCAGCAATGCCCGTCTGCTACACGGTCCAGCCTGACACTGGATCCGCTCTTCTTTCACGTCCACCCCCTGGATCTGCGGCGACCACTGAGCTAGCCTACTGCTCCGCAGCGTCGGGGTGGATCGACCTCCTTCCGACCCGCTAGTCACCACGGCAGGGGGACTCCGGCGATCGGGGGGTCGCGGTACTGGGGACACTCGACTCCGTGTCTCCACACCACGAGGAATAGCATCTCGCCACGGGATACCACTGGTATGGTACTCCGTCAACAAGTCCTGTGCATCTGCCAGCCTGGCACACTCCTCGTCCGAGGACTCTAATTTACAGTTCGGGCGGGGTATTCCAGTAGGGGACCGTCGATGGGCTCCTTTCCGGTCACCTCTCCGATGGCTAGTTTTCTCTGACTTGAGAACCCGGCTTGATTCCTGCTCCGCGGGGCCTGTACTCTCACGCCACAGTGCACCCGGAAGCTCAGCCGCCGCCATCGGGGTAGAATCCTTCACTCCCCCAGCTTGTACCGGCACAAACGTCGTCATGGGCCACATATACTGCAGTCCACAATGAGGACATCGAGCCTCGCTGCCCACAGCTCCGCCTGGCAGTCTGCACTGCAGGCAGAGACAGACCACTGTCTCCACACCCTCTATGCGGATAATCAGGAAGCCTCCTGGAACCGAGTAGGGATGGGTAGATATCAAGGGACTCTGATCCACTTTCTCGGAATGTTCAGCCATAGTCACCAACGGAGGCACTCTTCTTAGAGGTCTGTATCGATCAATGGCTCTTCGCAACTGAAGGGCAGGGGATGGTTGAACAATCCCTCCCCCTGCTTCCTCCATCGGCATCTGGTGGAACCGTAGACCACTCCCCCTGGTTGAAACTAGGGGGATGTCTCCCAGACTTGTAGGTTGACCCAGCACAGGTGCAGAGTGAGTCATAGTCCATGAGGGCGCGGCTCCAACTTCCGCGCCAAACTCCCCAGCAGGGTGGGGTTTTCTCGTTGCCGCCAATCCTGGCCAACAATTAGCAAACTGTAAAGTTGCAAGACTTTCTGCAGCTGGCCCACGTGGTAGCCCGGGAACGCGGGAACCGCCATCTTGGTAAGTACTGTCCTTCTTCATATTTGAGGTAGCGTCTGGCTGTTTGTTTATTGGTGTATAACAAAGTCCATTTCGTTCCTCCCATCTCGCAAGGCTGTCGTCCTCACTAGTCTCGAGGGTACTTTCCCGAGAACATAGGCATTACAAACACGGCGCAGCCACAGCTTTCACGCCATTCCATAACAAGAACACAAGAGTCTCTCCTGTAGCTGGTTCTTCTTCCTCAGTCCTGCATCCTGGACCTTCTGCTCTTTGCAGATCCTCCATTCTGACGGTTGTTTCTCGATCACTGTATACTGGATTATTGTACATGGAGCTCCGCTCTGCGGGGCAGCTACCACATCAGTACAATAAACATGCCTTGTGCACCACCTTATGTACCTAACGTAGATCTAACTCGTGTTTGCACTACCTCAGTCTAGGCTCACTCTCTCAGTGTCTACTGTATCTCCTTCCTCCCAGTCTGTGCTCCCTTCGGTAAGTGATCTGGAATGGCTAGAGTACTCTGGGGCTTCCATGCAGTACTTGGGCGTATACCTCTCTTGGTCAGCCTAGTGCAGACCCTCTCCAGGAGTCCTGACCTAGTTAACAGGCTATCCCTTCAGGCATCCTACCCCTAGCGCTACCTCAAGGTGACTCGGACAGCTATAGCCCCTCTCCAGACCCACTAACTCCTCTCAGGTTCCCAGGTTATCCCTGCGGTTCCATCCCAACACAGCACAAAGTGGCAGCATACACTTTCCCTGTTTCCTAGTGTGCCTAGCAAAAGCCTGTCCTGTTGACAGGTATCTCAGCAGCGCCTCCAATTGTAACAGGTTTCCCCCCCCCCAACCTCACATTGGCCCGGGTACGTAGTCTAACCAACCCCCCATTACATGTTTGTGTTTGGTGGTGCACCTGTAGGCAACAGGACTCCTGAGTCTCCCGCTTGATGGTATTAGGGGATGTCATCAGGACAGGTAGCTGAGGTAGTGAGTGCGAGTTCAACTTACATCATGTGCAGCGCCTCCACCTCATCAGGATCTGTGCTTCCGCAGGGAGATGGTCCTGGTGAGGAACTCCTTCTCGGTGGTGACTGCCACTGTTGAGTAATTTCACACTCACACAGTGGGGGTTTCATTAACAAGGTCATCTTTATTGCAGATTGGGATGTAGCAGACTGCCCCATGCAGCTGCCGGCTCTAGCCGCACATCTCTCCGTGCTGTCCCTTTGCCAGGTACGCCCTCCCAATTTGAAGTGGGATGTATGTATTTATGTATGTATGTCTTTATTTGTATTGCGCCATAAAATGTACATAGCGCTTCATAGTAGTAATACATGTCATATAAATAACAAATATAAATAACAGATCATGGGAATAAGTGCTTCAGACATACTGTAAAAGTAACATTAAGGAAGGAGTCCCTGCTCCGAGGAGCTTACAATCTAATGGGATTCCCTCTTCTGCTAGGGAGATCCTCTCTGTGCCAGGTCCCTGGACACAGAGTGGCTTAGACAGGCCGATTGGTCAACCTGGACCGCTAGTTACTGCACTAGGGTCACAAAGTGTTCCTACAATCCCTTATGCAGGAAAATACAACTTCCCAACAACTTCCCACAGCTGCTGGAACAACAACCACTCATTAACTAGCTGTGTTGTGCCTTATATACTTCAGGAGGCAGGTGCATCCCTGATGTCACTATCCAGGGACTCAGAGCATACAGCCACTCCCCTCCATACATAGGGCACCTCACCATGGTGTGAGGGAAAACCTCCATAACTACTGCTGGCATACCTGTACTTACCAGGACTCTTCTGCTTCTGCTTCACAGTAGTAATACATGTCATATAAATAACAAATATAAATAACAGATCATGGGAATAAGTGCTTCAGACATACTGTAAAAGTAACATTAAGGAAGGAGTCCCTGCTCCGAGGAGCTTACAATCTAATGGGATTCCCTCTTCTGCAAGGGAGATCCTCTCTGTGCCAGGTCCCTGGACACAGAGTGGCTTAGACAGGCCGATTGGTCAACCTGGACCGCTAGTTACTGCACTAGGGTCACAAAGTGTTCCTACAATCCCTTATGCAGGAAAATACAACTTCCAAACAACTTCCCACAGCTGCTGGAACAACAACCACTCACTAACTAGCTGTGTTGTGCCTTATATACTTCAGGAGGCAGGTGCATCCCTGATGTCACTATCCAGGGACTCAGAGCATACAGCCACTCCCCTCCATACATAGGGCACCTCACCATGGTGTGAGGGAAAACCTCCATAACTACTGCTGGCATACCTGTACTTACCAGGACTTACTGCCAACAGAGAGGAAAGTAGTATACCATTATTATGCATGGCTATAGGAGTATATTAAAATCCTTTGAATCAATAATAAAATAGTAGTTGTATAGAGGGGTGTGGTGCAAAAATCTAGGGCCACCCCCTAATAACATACCAAATAATCATCCTAAATAATTAAATATGGAAGATGGCTGAACCACTGCATCCAATCACATCGGTGTAAATGCCACAGTATACATTAATAGATTCCTACAGAACAAAGTGCTAACCTATGGTAAGGCTGCACTTTTGTCTAAAAAATCACCAGTCTCTAATGAAATAAGGCTGCTGATGCTAAATCTGGAGGAAATGGATACCCTGGCAGTAATGTAAAGTACCAAAACAGGCTGGCTATAATAATTAGCCTGTCAAACCTATTGTGATGATGCAGATCAAAAGACAGCTTGAATATCACACTACAAACACAGTCAGATTAATATGTATGATTAACATAATAAAATGGAGAAAAAACACCTAGCAAAAATATATAGTCCTGTAAAGGGCTAGCACAAAGTGTGCATATGTAATGCCCTGAGGCACGGTTCACTGACCGTATCAAGATATAGCCTCATAAACTGAAAACTATATATACATTAACTTTTGTATGAAAAGAAATGTATGAGATAGCAACATATATGTGTTTTTTCTCCATTTTTTTCTCTCCATTTTATTATGTTAATCATACATATTAATCTGACTGTGTTTGTAGTGTGATATTCACGCTGTCTTTTGATCTGCATCATCACAATAGGTTTGACAGGCTAATTATTATAGCCAGCCTGTTTTGGTACTTTACATTACTGCCAGGGTATCCATTTCCTCCAGATTTAGCATCAGCAGCCTTATTTCATTAGAGACTGGTGATTTTTAAGACAAATGTGCAGCCTTACTATAGGTTAGCACTTTGTTCTGTAGGAATCTATTAATGTATACTGTGGCATTTACACCGATGTGATTGGATGCAGTGGTTCAGCCATCTTCCGTATTTAATTATTTAGGAAGATTATTTGGTATGTCATTAGGGGGTGGCCCTGGATTTTTGCACCACACCCCTCTATATAACTACTATTTTATTATTGATTAAAAGGATTTTAATATACTCCATTATTACATATTGATCTATCCAAGTGCATTCAAGGGGGAATCTTTTGTTTGTTTGTTTCCATTTTGAGTAGGTACATTAAAAAATGGCCTCAAGGCCTTAGTGCATCGCGTCCCCGGCTTCACTTTTTAATGAACCTGTTATTTGGCCAAATCAGAACGCAAAGCCATTGTGCTTAGTGCATAGCCCCCATGGTGTCCTGTTTCTGTGTGCTAAAAGTTATGGGTTCCTATTCTGGTGGCAGGAATGGAGAGAGTGTATATTTCCTACAATCACGAGCCTCATTTCTGGCACACATGAGAAAATAACTTAAAAACTTTTAGACACTTTATAAATCTGCTCAGATTTATAACCTAGCTGGAGCAGCCCCTGAACCCGTAAACTAGGTTCAGTATACCTAGGCATGTATGTGGGTACCTCTGCTATACTGGGGAGCTCCTTCTATACTAAGGACACTGTGTATACCTGCAGATATCTTTTAACCCCTTCATACCCATTTACCTTGTCTGGAAGATGCTGCAGCAGGGACTCTGGTGGTGAGTCGTAGGAACGTTTTCAGGGTCCGAAGTTGGCAGGGTAACGCGCTTAGCTGTATCCGAAGATATCACTCAATCTTCGGATACAACTGTTGGGGTATCCCATAACTCCGGAACCCCGCTACATAGACGCATTCTGCAAAGACTTTCTCCGCCAAACCCACCCTGAAACTTACAGCCTAGAAATCTCCCGATCCCAGCAAAGGCAAAAATTACATAATTCTTTAATGTCGCAAAATCAGTATACAGATGCAGTAATACATTTATGACATCTGGGTCCCAGAGCTGACTCTCTAAGACCCTAACACACGGGTCAGGGTTAACCAAGTGGGCTTGACCTTTATTATAAGCCTGGTTAACCCCTTCACCATCACAGTATTGTCCCCAAAGATGGGTGATTAGGCCTATCTGGGAGGGTAGTTATGGTTGGTGAATGGGTATTTTCCCCAAGGATGTGTGGTTAGGCCTCCTGGCTGTGTAGTGGCAGAGGGTGGGTTAACACCTTAATTACTATAGCGGTTACTAACCGCTAACGTGATTAAGGGGTTAGGGCAAATTAGATTGTCTTTTTTTTATTGTTCTGTATTGTTTGTAGCAACGGAGGACATGGACGATGATGAGGATGAGGACGGCCTTCATCGTGGCAACCTGGCAGGAGTGAGTGCAAGATTTATTTACTTTATTTATGCTTCTTAATGTTGTATTTTAAATGGACAAATGCACTATTATCCATATCTGGATAATAGTAATTTTGACCATTATTGTACTGTATGTGTTAGGGGGTGGGGGGGGGGGGGTGTGTATTTATTTAAAAGTTTTTATTTATGTTTTTATTTTTGGGGACAGGATTGATACTGCAGGCAAGCGGGGACCGCAGACACCTGCGTGACCCCTGTGGGGCCCCCGGACACCCGCAGGGACCACCGCCGGCCTACAGTATCATTCCTGTGCATAAAAAAAAAATTAAGATATTTTATGTATGTTAGGGGGTATAGGGGTTGTTGGAGGCACAGAGTGTGGGTGTGCTGTGTATTGCAATGTTTACTGGGGCAATTGTCTCCTATAAACATGCTATTGTGTCCTAACCCCTTCATTGCCTTAGTGGATAGGCGCTAGGGTAATGAAGCTGCTTTAATGTATTTTTTTTAATAGTGTGCAGGAGCAGGCGGTCTCCTGAGCTGAACCACTTTGATTTCTGGCTCAGGGACCCCCTGCTTACCAAGTTATAGGCTCCAGAATGGAGCATCGGGTGCCAGTGTCGCCGCCATTTTTAAAGCGTCCGTGTGACGTGTGACATGCAGGATTTCAATCCCCCGGTCACGTGACGCGGGAGCTTTAAAAGCACAGGGGATACCGGCACCCCATAACGGGGCATGTATCTCACGAAGTAGGGGGTCCCCGAGGCTAAAAGCAATGTGGTTCAGCTCAGGAGACCCCCTGCAGATCTACACTATTATTAAAATGTATATGTATACTGTACGATCGCCTGTAAGAGCCATGCATGGAGATGCAGCATCTCCATGCAGTTCTTACAGGCAGCTTTTTTTCCTTTCAGCTATCGCGCTTTACAAGTTTAAGCGCGATAGCAGGGGGGAGGGGGAAACGCTCGCACGATCGTGCAGATTTTTGATCGGCCAGACAAAATGCCCAGAACTTGTTAGTGAATCCCGCATTTGTCTTCACTTTTTATCGGTCGAGCAACATCTTTCCAATCGGGCACAAAAATGCACTGATTAGTGCATAGTCCCCTATGTATTTGTATTTTTTGTCATCATAACTCTATGCCCAGGACATACTTGAAAACGAGAGGTAACTCTCAATGTATTACTTCCTGGTAAAACATTTTATAAATAAATAAACATATTTCTACATCTTTCTCACAGTTTTGGTATAACATGACCGTTTTTTGCAATATTTTTAGATTGTCATTCAGCTTTGCAATGTTAAATAATGTTTTTGGAGCAAACAAGCAGCACAGAGTGAAATACTGTATAATGGTGTTGTCTTCCAGACAATGCAAAGGACATTCATGAGCTGAATTTAAAATGTATCAGTGTTCAGATTGGGCCTATAAATACATATGATCAATATAGTAGTTGTGTGCCAGCACAAAGTAGAATACTTGCACCTAGATATATAAACGAATCATGACTCTACTTTACACTGTTCTATTTAAAATTGTATTCTTTGGCTTGTACAGTACTGTATGTCCATAGTGAGCCTATGCATAAATGTGCACTCCTAAACTTACTGCATGTGGGAAATACACATTCACACTACGCATAGTTTATTTATTCAATAAAAAAATGCAAGTAATGGTTATGGTTTGGTTATGGATGGAAGGACTGCGGTCACATGAACAGAACTGTACACATTCAGCAGTGAGTCGCCAAAATCATTGTTTGCCTTGAGATCACAAGAGAATTCAAATTAATCTCAGACACAGTTATGACATAACATATATATATTATAACACACGTGTTTGTTTTTTAAATTTCCCTGCTCGCGCTGAAATTTTCCCTGCTCGCGCTGTAAAAAAAAAAACTCCCCCTACCTGACAGCTGATTGGCGCACGCTCTCAGGCTTTGTGGGCACGCGGCCAGGCTCTATATGAGCCCGCCCCCAATGAGCGGCCATTCTTTCTCTGCCAGGAGATCTGTTGGAGGGTAAGTACTCTCCAATCTCTCCATGCTGCGGCCCCTCTGCTCCTTCCCTGCCTCCTGCAAGACAACCTGCGATCCCCCTGGTCCCCACAATCAGTCACCCCCCCCCAGTCAGTCACCCCCCCCAAGTCAGTCAGTCCCCCCAGTCAGTCCCCCCCCCAGTCAGTCACCCCCCAGTCAGTCAGCCCCCCCAGTCAGTCACCCCCCCAGTCAGTCACCCCCCCCCCCCCAGTCAGTCACCCCCCCCAATCAGTCACCCCCCAGTCAGTCACCCCCCCCCATCAGTCACCCCCCCAGTCAGTCACCCCCCCCCCAGTCAGTCACCCCCCCCAGTCAGTCACCCACCCAGTCAGTCACCCCCCCAGTCAGTCACCCCCCAGTCAGTCACCCCCCAGTCAGTCACCCTCCCCCAGTCAGTCACCACCTAACCCACCAAGCCAGTCACCCACCCACCCAGCCAGTTACCCACCCAGCCAGTCAAAGCCAGTCACCCACCCAGACACCCACCCATTCACCCACCCACCCAGCCAGTCACCCACCTACCTACCCACCCAGCCAGTCACCCATCCAGCCAGTCAAGGCCAGTCAAACCCAGTCACCCACCCACCCATCCAGTCACCCACCCAGCCAGTCACCCACCCAGCCAGTCACCCACCTAGCCAGCCAGTCACCCACCCAGCCAGCCAGTCACCCACCCAGTCACCCACTCAGCCAGTCACCCAGCCAGCCAGTCACCTACCCTCTCTCTCTGTGTATCACCCACCCTCTGTGTCAACCCACCCTCTCTCTCTCTGTATCACCACCCTTTGTGTGTCACCCACCCTCTGTGTGTCACCCACCGTTTCTCCCCTCTGTGTCTCCCCCCTCTGTGTCTCCCCCCCCACACTCTTTATCTCTCTCCCCCCCACACTCTCTCTCTCCACCCCCCACACACTCTCTCTCTCCCGCCCATACTCTCTCTCTCCCCCCCCACTCTCTCTCTCTCTCTCCCCCACACTCTCTCTCTCTCCCCCCACACTCTCTCTCTCCCCCCCACACGCTCTCTCTCTTCCCCACACTCTCTCTCTCTCCCCCACACTCTCTCTCCCCCACACTCTCTCCCTCTCCCCCACACTCTCTCTCCCCCACACTCTCTCTCTCTCCCCCACTCTCTCTCTCTCCCCCACACTCTCTCTCTCTCTCCCCCCACTCTCTCTCTCTCTCTCTCTCTCTGTCACCCACACTCTCTCACACTCTTGATCTGGATCTCTTATTTACCCTATATATCTTAACTGCCCTATACTACACCGAAATAACCTATACTGCTTTCTTCCAGATCTGACTCAAGCTTCACACGGAAGACATCGGAACCCCCCCTAACCCAGAAGACAGGTAGGGAACACCTCCTCTCCAATGTATAACATTGCGGAATGAGGGTACCAGGACATTGAGGGACTGCGGATCAGGTAAGATCCCAGGCGGGATTGCTGTTTTAGATATTGTGAAGCGGGGACGTCCAGACACTGGTTAAGGGGTTCAGGAACCTAGTCATTCACACCTGGCTTTTATTTCTAGATCCAACATTTACACACACACACACACACACACACACACACACACACACACACACACACACACACACACACACACACACACACACACACACACACACACACACACACACACACACACACACACACACACACACACACACACCAAGGACTAATTGTAGTATAATGTAATACAATAAATAAATTTATGTCAAAAACGAATGTTGTTCTAACTAGGAATTTATTAAATGTATTTTATTTATATATTTTATTTTAAAGCGGGGTTGGGGGTGGGACTAGGGGCGGGGTTGGGGGCGGGACTAGGTGGCGAGTAGATTTTTTGATATACTGTTGATATTACTGAAAAGGACTGGGGGGTGTCTTTGGAGAGGAAATTGTTAGCAGTGTGCAGAATCCATTTGGTCTTTGTGTGTGTTATATGTCAGTATGCGTGTTGTTGCAAGAATGAACTTTGCTCCAGAGGGGGGATATGGACTGTGCCTTGTTGCTCTAACACTCAAGTGTTGTGGTCAGCTAAAAGAACCGGTTTAGGTTAGATGAATTGATCTTTGGAGCCAGTCTGGGATAGATAAGATGACCTGTAACTTGATTGGTTTAAAAGAGAGCTATTCCCTTGTGTACAAGGAATGCATTGTGTAATTGCAAGGAAAATGAGGGACTGAACCTAAAAATCAATTCAGCTTTCATGTCAGTAGCCCACAGCTGCAGAAGCAGCACCCACCCTCCCCCCCTCCCAACCCTCCCCCCCCCTTCTTCACTGAAACTTACACAGGAGTTTGTACACATTACTGTATACAAGTTAACCATTAACCTAGAAAGACAATGCAATAGTTTTAATGCATTAATATATATATATATATATATATATATATATAGATATAGATATAGATATAGATATAGATATAGATATAGATATAGATATATATAGATATTATAGATATCATGAAAGTGAATACAAATGGAGAACTCTCTCCTCCACCAATGCTCCAGGTTTATACAATAAGCATCCAGATTAGTATAAGTAACTATATACTGATGCCTTCAGAAATGTATCTTCCGTAAATGCACTATTGTTGGTGTACCCAGGTAATTAAATATGAGTATGCTAGATATAGGTCATTAATGCTCATCAATGATGGTATGTAAGGTGGAGTGAAGTGTTTGTGTGTCACTCTCTGATTTAGAATGAAAGAATAATAAGGGTTAAATGAACCTAGGCAGCATTTTATATTAAAGTTTGTTAGTGTAAAGTTTTAAAAGAAAATGTGAAATTTGGCAGTTGTAAAAAGATTTTTTTACACCCTGACAAGTATAGATTTGTATTTACATAGTAATGCCATAGCTCATTAACATATTTTTACCGTAGCACAGGTTTTGTTATTCCTGGGTGTGGAGATACTGTTTTACAATATGTAAATGATCTATTGATACAAATAAAATATGTTTTGTAAAACATACAGGACACCTGCAAACTCATATTGAACCCCCAAAATAACCACAACATATATATAAGCATATACAGTAGGTGTCACAGAGGAGTGCTACTGAGCATGGCGATATATATTTAAAACCAGAGACAGACCATGAAACACAGACAGAGCTCAGTGCACATCCAGTGAAACCTATACACGGCGCAGTGCCTAAATATATATGTACAGATATCTATTATATAAAATTATAAATCATTCTTCCTGGTAATGCACAGGTTATTAAGAATTTATATTAGTGTTAGGGACACTTGAGATGTGGTCTGGCGTGTAGTGGCTCAGGGGCTTACAACACTTTAGCCAAAATGTTAAACTAAAAGACCATTTTATTTAATAGATATCTAAACCTATATATTTAGGCACTGTACCGTGTATGAGTTTCACTGGATGTGCACTGAGCTCTGTCTGTGTGTTGTGGTTATTTTGGGGGTTTAATATGAGCTTGCAGGTGTCCTGTATGTTTTACAAATCTTGTTCAGCTGGTCTTAGCTGATTGGAAGGTGGCTCTTCTTATCTTGTTGAAGCTCACCCCCTCCCACATTTAAATGGTTTAAAGCTCACTCCATAGCATCTCCCACTCTCAGGGGAACTTGCCTGCTTGCAGTATGATTGTGACAAATCTAATACAGAGTGCTTTTCCTGGTAATGTTAATAAAAGCTTCAATCAGACAGAACTATGCAACTAATTTTGACAGATTAATTATAAATCATTCTTCCTGGTAATGCACAGGCTATTATGAATTTATATTAGTGTTAGGAACCCTTGAGATGTGGTCTGCCGTGTAGTGGCTCAGGGGCTTACAACACTTTGGCCAAAATGTTAAACTAAAAGACCATTTTATTTAATAGATATCTTTACATATATATAGGCACTGTACCGTGTATAGGTTTCACTGGATGTGCACTGAGCTCTGTCTGTGTTTCATGGTCTGTCTCTGGTTTTAAATAAAATATGAAGTAGGATATAAGGAAGTTTTAAATAAAGTTTTTTATATACTGATTTAGAGGAGTTAGGACTGAAACGAAATATATCTAAAACGCAAAGTTTTAAAAGTAAAAGTAAACTTTTTAGGGTAATAATAATATTAGACAAAAGAAAGAGTTTTATCCAGTAATGGAAAGAAGCTTTATAGATTTTTACCCAGGCTCACTTCAATCACATGATTGAGGAAATGTTGGAGTTTTGTTAATTTTGTTACATTTTTCAAGGGAATTTATTCAGGTTTTTCAGAAAAACAAGACATGTATAATTTTTTAAAGGGAAATTTCCAGATTCACAGGGAATTACTGTAGACAGAGGTATGCCATAGGGTATGGGAAAGCCATAAGATAGTATTAATATAGACTCCAGTGCTGTACGTATACAGAAAAAAATCTGATGCCCGTAGAAAGTAAAAAGAATGTTGATGGAAGGTATGAAAATAGTGACAAGAGATGGAGAAAGGCAGGAAAGAGTTTTAGGCAGAGATAGGTTCTGTAAAAGAGAGATAAGGAATGATAAATATATAGTAATTAAAACAATAAGATTTTTGTTTTATAGGAAAGGTTGCAGAGATGATTTTTTTTTTTAGTTATCAATGTTTCTCTGTTCAAACTTATAATAGGAAACTAACTGTTTGTTTTCTTAAATGTATTGAATTTTCAATGTGGAACCTGCGCTTCAATGCCGAGTCCATTATAGGTATAACCTTATATTAGTCCAGAATAAATCCACAACACCATAGGGAGTATTGATTGAATGATGAAAACACTGATCCTGTGGTATGGTTTCCTTAATTGGGCCTATATTCCCTGAAGGGACTGGGCAAAGGAAGAAATCCCTGCACAGAACCTCATTGGGATGGGCCCTGGAACACTCCTATGCCACAAGTGTTATGTCAAATTGAATAAAGTCTATTACTCACAATATCTGGAGTCTCCCCATCCAGTTGGTGTGTGAAGCATGCTGCAGCTTGTAGAAGATCCAAGTAAACATCCATGAAGATAAAGGCGCACAGCAAGAAGAGAGTGGGTCAAAACTACTAAAAAATAACCTTTATTGGTCCATAAAAGAGAGATGGAGGTACAAAAAACCCTCCAACATGTTTCGTGCACCAAGCACTTTATCAAGGATAAATAATAAATAAATTATCTGCATAGATGTTTACTTGTTTTCTTAAATGAACTGGTCCTGTCTGATGATTGGACAGGATCCTCATATAGTGGTGGCTTTTGTGAAAGGTTTGCATGCAGAAATTGGGATGCAAGTACAGGAATTGTAACTGGGTGAATCCTACCTGTGTGTAAGTCTTGTGTGAGAGTTGAATAATGTGAATGTCGGCTTATTATATGTATGCAAAATTACCATCCAGACACTTCCAAGTTCTTACAAAAATAAGAATATAATTAATTGCTCGCGATGAAGTTTCTTTTTTACTTAAAGGTGTAAACACCCACTGCAACACAAACTTATTAACACTAGGCAGAGGAGAGTTTGTGTCTGTGGAGAGAGAGAGGAGGACAAAGAGAGGGCATATGCGGAAAGATCCATTGATCTTTGCTATTTTTTTTATAATAAGCCCGGTCACTGGTAAAATTTGAGGGTTGATTTGTTCTGGCCAGACGATGAGCTTCTTAAAACCAGAAAGATATTCTTTTCCCTCTGCTCAAATTTCCACCTCAAAAGAGGAGAGAGCGACAGAATCAGAATAGAAGCCCAGACAGCCCCCCTTCTCATGCTTAAAGAATGTGCAAAGATACATTCCAGACACAAAAGTTAACTCCAAGCTCTGTAGCTTTAAATTAGTTTTAAAAGCAGGTTAGTTATGATAATAATAAAAGAGGACATTTTATTATTTTAGTTTGCAGGATTAAACAGTTTTGTTTTATTATTGTAAGGTAGGTGGGGAATATGTGCTTTTTTTTTTTTTTTTAAATTAATTGACTGAGTATAAAAGTGGAAATGATTTGTTTGTGTCTGTAGCCTTTGTGTGTTTTCTGTTTGAGTGTAATCAGTAAATACATTTCAATTTTATTTGTGGTTAGGATATGTTTGGGAATTTTTTTAAATGCTGCTAAAAGCTCACAAGCACATTGTTTAAAATGATATGTCAAGGATGTCATGCCCCTTAACAATGTCCTGGTTTTTTTTTAATTTTAGGTTGCCATGGAAAATGTAGCCTGCATTTGGGCAGTGGGAAAAGCTCAATTTTTTAAAACTCTGAGCTGCTCAATACAGTATGTCAAATGTTTTTCTGTTCTGAGTAGAGAATCCATAGAGGCATTGTATGTTGTGGAGTAAAATGTATGATATGTCACTCTATAAGTATAGAATGTTTATAGAGTATAATGTTTAGGATTAACATGTAGTATAATTTAATATATACAAGAGTAATGTTTTAAAAGTGTGTTACCCAGTGTTGCAGTGATGCAAAGAGTTTGTCACCATTTATACAAACATATATTATTATTGTGTTATAAAAATAAGTAATACTGAGTGTGTATGTCTTTATTTGTATAGCATCAGAAGTGTGCTCAATGCTTCACAAAGAATACGGTACAGGGAATTAGTGTGGAGTCCTATATGAAATTATTTTTCTACTGTAAATTTAACTGAATATGTGACGGATTTTATAACTTTTGATCATTTTCTCTCTAAAGGTGTCCCACTTTGAATCTTCATCTATAACCTCTCAATGTATCTCTGAGCAATCCAGAGTTTATTTGGTATCCTGTCGGAGAGATACAGCAGATAATTTGGTGTCACATT
Organism: Ascaphus truei; assembly: GCF_040206685.1. NCBI lineage: Eukaryota > Metazoa > Chordata > Amphibia > Anura > Ascaphidae > Ascaphus > Ascaphus truei. The sequence continues at coordinate 205,317,331 of NC_134486.1, read as the reverse complement.
ATGTTTGCTCCCAGTATGAGGTTTTAAACGCAAAATCTCCTACCTAAGGTTTTTGGGCTGTTCTCATATCTAAAGGTTTCCCCATTGTCTATGCTATATATGTTAAAGACCTACAACAGGTTTTATGTTTACCATAAGCAGTAGCTATTATTAAATCTCAAAGACCCTATTTCCCAGAACTTTTTGTATTATGAAGCTGATTGGTGGGAATCACGGGGGGCGACTCATAATGACATACACTGGCGACACACTTTATTCGAGCTCGGCTAGTCCCACGAATTCGGGTATACCCGGGTGTATTGAGGTTTGTGACTGTTTTCTGCCCGAGTGCATTGGGTTATTTTCCAGGCAGGGATTGAAGCATTTTATTCCCACTGGCTGCAATACTGCACAGTATATATATATATATATATAGGTTGGTAAGGGAGTAAACCCTAAAAGGCTGCTTCAAATTGATGTTTGCTGAAGACCGTTATCACAGTATTCAAGGGATCAGTGGTTTTTAGTGATTCATGATCAGTGTGAAGGTTCCCCCATTAAGTGCATCAATTCGTATACAGACATGTATAATGTAAAGCTCAGGCACATAGAGTAAACCGCTATAGGGAAAGAGAGACATCTAACCTGACCGGAGTGCTTGTCCCATCCGGCGGTTCCTTCTCTGGCGGGACACGTGTTTCCAGCGGGTCCTTGAGCAGGGAGTGCAGAGACTCACGGGGCTGTCTCAGCCTGTGCCTGTTGAGCTGTTCGTTCAGGGAAGAAAGAAACCTCACCACTGTTCTCTTTGGCGTGCATCCGTCCCAGCAATGGAAAACCAGGTAAGTGAAGAGGAAGGGGGAGATGTTGGAGCACTGCAGTGAAAAATACCAGGCTGGCGGCGGCGTGCAACAAAAAAACTTTAATGCGGCATAAAAGCCCTGAATTAAAATGACAGAACAATTCTCTGATGCATTTCGTCTGAGCGACTTTTTCAAAGAGTGCTATACTACAGCCATAGATGTACCTTAAATACCCATATGCTCCCGCGCGCAAGTGTTTGAAATTACACGCCCACTATAATGTGATCTTGACCAATTAGTGATTATGCAAATTTGGAGGGAGCGGCTCCCAAGGCCTAATACAGAAGGGTTTAACCCCTCTATTGCCGAATGCAGCAAGTGATATAATATCTCAATAAGTGTCAGGTAAATGGGTATTTATACCAGGAACCATCTTCTGGCTGTTAAAGCAAACTGGTATATGGGAGACATTACATTTCAATACAAACCAACAGACTTTACAGAAAATAAACAAATAAGTGATAAACATAGATTACATAAGTGATACATAGAGTCATAACACCAAACAGACATAAATAGCTACCTTATCATATTAAACTATATAGACCTCTAAACATCTATTTAAAAAAATTAATTAAATATATTCATATCACCTCGTGCAAATAAATTAAAAAAACTAAAAAAACATGTGAAAAGCATGTTATAAATCAAATGTCAATTAAAACAGGAGAAGCTTATTTAGGGACATTGAAATAGAATCATATAGCATGATTCTGGCAGCAGATACAGTATAGGTACTGCAATTCTAAGGTACCCGTAAGAATAATTTTATATTAAATATAAGGATGATGCTGACCACAATAGTTTAGAATATTACATTATAAAAATATTTTGAGTATTTTAAGTATTGAAAATATTTAATACCATACAGTTTTCCATCTGATAATGCCAAAATATGACCCAAATAATTGCGGCTTTTGTACAAGGATAGTAATAAACAGTAAACCGAATAGACACAGCAGGATCAGTGCTTTCATACAATTTAGCAAACATCTAACTAAAGGGTATATGATATACAGTTTACAAAAAATGGGACAGCTCCCAATCCACATTCAGACCTTGTGGGTGGAGGCTGTCCATGCAAAAGATCCATGACATTTCTTTCTGATTTAATGTTTTAAGTCTATTGCCACCTCTTGTCGGGTTGGGAACATGTTCCAAACCCAAAAAGGAAAAGCCTTTTAGGCCCCCATATGGGCAAGAGGAGAAATGTCGAGGGACCGGGTGCAACAAGTCCTTTTTCTTTATTAGCCGTACATGTTCCTGTATTCTAATTTTTAAAGTTCTAACTGTACGGCCAATATATGTCTTGTTGCACCCGCATCTAATCATGTACACAATATGACTGCTATTGCAGTTAATAAAACATTGTATTGTTTTTTGAACCTTAGGTTTAAGGCAATCAATAACTTTGGTAGGTCTGGCATATTGGCACATATTACACCGTCCACATTGGAAAAAGCCCTTAGGGATATTCCTGATTTTATCCGTACTTTGTGTTGTAAAAAGGCTTGGTGACAGGTATGATGATAGGGGTTTGGCTCTACGGAAGACGAATTTGGGCTTTTCACTTGTAATATTATGTAAATCCCCGTCTAGTTTCAGTGTGTTCCAGTGTTTAACTATGATGGAACGAATGTCATTTGATTGACTACTCTGTCTTGTGATAAACAGAGGCACGGATTGAGGGCTGTTACCCCTGTTCTTCTTAACCTTTGTTAAAAGAAGCTCTTCCCTTGACATTGCCTTGACCAGTGTGCAAGTTTCCACTAGATCCTTTTCTGGGTATCCCCTATTTTTAAAACTAGTAATCAGCATTTTTGCCTGTTTGTCAAAATTATCCTCTGTCGAACACAGTCTTCTGAGGCGCATAAATTGCCCCTTAGGTATACCTTTTTTAAGGGGCCAAGAATGGTTACTATTCGCCATCAGATAGGTGTTTCTCGAGTTGGGCTTTCTGTACACATCAGTCTGAATATCTCCCCTCATGTCAATATAAATAAAAATATCCAAAAAGTGTATGTGATTACTACTGTGCTCATACGTGAAGTGTAGGTTATAGTTATTAGAATTTAACGACTGGATAAACAAATCCAGAGTGTGTGTGTCACCTTCCCAAATGAAAATTAGGTCATCAATATACCGACGAAAAAAGCGAATGTGCTGCCTAAACAAATTTAAATCACTATAAATAAAAAGTGATTCCCAAAATCCCATGAAAAGATTTGCATAAGATGGTGCAAAAGACGTACCCATTGCAGTGCCCGTGAGTTGCAAATAAAATTGTGAGTCATAACTAAAGTAATTGTGCGTGAGGAGAAAGGTGATAGATTCAATCAAAAATACACAAAGTGCAGGGGAGAGATCAGATCTATTCAAAAAGTGTTGTGCAGCCTCTATGCCCTGTCTATGATCTATAATGGAGTACAGTGATTGTACATCCATTGTGACCCAGATACAGTTAGTGTTCCATTTTGTTGTTTTTAAATCTTCAATTAAATGTCTGGAGTCTTTTATATAGGAAGGCAAACTGAGCACTAGAGGCTGCAAAAAGAAATCAACATAACGTGATAATGCATCTCCCAAAGATCCAATTCCCTACACAATAGGCCTACCTGGAGGCTGCGTCAGGGTTTTATGGATCTTTGGGAGTGGAAACTTGCACACTGGTCAAGGCAATGTCAAGGGAAGAGCTTCTTTTAACAAAGGTTAAGAAGAACAGGGGTAACAGCCCTCAATCCGTGCCTCTGTTTATCACAAGACAGAGTAGTCAATCAAATGACATTCGTTCCATCATAGTTAAACACTGGAACACACTGAAACTAGACGGGGATTTACATAATATTACAAGTGAAAAGCCCAAATTCGTCTTCCGTAGAGCCAAACCCCTATCATCATACCTGTCACCAAGCCTTTTTACAACACAAAGTACGGATAAAATCAGGAATATCCCTAAGGGCTTTTTCCAATGTGGACGGTGTAATATGTGCCAATATGCCAGACCTACCAAAGTTATTGATTGCCTTAAACCTAAGGTTCAAAAAACAATACAATGTTTTATTAACTGCAATAGCAGTCATATTGTGTACATGATTAGATGCGGGTGCAACAAGACATATATTGGCCGTACAGTTAGAACTTTAAAAATTAGAATACAGGAACATGTACGGCTAATAAAGAAAAAGGACTTGTTGCACCCGGTCCCTCGACATTTCTCCTCTTGCCCATATGGGGGCCTAAAAGGCTTTTCCTTTTTGGGTTTGGAACATGTTCCCAACCCGACAAGAGGTGGCAATAGACTTAAAACATTAAATCAGAAAGAAATGTCATGGATCTTTTGCATGGACAGCCTCCACCCACAAGGTCTGAATGTGGATTGGGAGCTGTCCCATTTTTTGTAAACTGTATATCATATACCCTTTAGTTAGATGTTTGCTAAATTGTATGAAAGCACTGATCCTGCTGTGTCTATTCGGTTTACTGTTTATTACTATCCTTGTACAAAAGCCGCAATTATTTGGGTCATATTTTGGCATTATCAGATGGAAAACTGTATGGTATTAAATATTTTCAATACTTAAAATACTCAAAATATTTTTATAATGTAATATTCTAAACTATTGTGGTCAGCATCATCCTTATATTTAATATAAAATTATTCTTACGGGTACCTTAGAATTGCAGTACCTATACTGTATCTGCTGCCAGAATCATGCTATATGATTCTATTTCAATGTCCCTAAATAAGCTTCTCCTGTTTTAATTGACATTTGATTTATAACATGCTTTTCACATGTTTTTTTAGTTTTTTTAATTTATTTGCACGAGGTGATATGAATATATTTAATTAATTTTTTTAAATAGATGTTTAGAGGTCTATATAGTTTAATATGATAAGGTAGCTATTTATGTCTGTTTGGTGTTATGACTCTATGTATCACTTATGTAATCTATGTTTATCACTTATTTGTTTATTTTCTGTAAAGTCTGTTGGTTTGTATTGAAATGTAATGTCTCCCATATACCAGTTTGCTTTAACAGCCAGAAGATGGTTCCTGGTATAAATACCCATTTACCTGACACTTATTGAGATATTATATCACTTGCTGCATTCGGCAATAGAGGGGTTAAACCCTTCTGTATTAGGCCTTGGGAGCCGCTCCCTCCAAATTTGCATAATCACTAATTGGTCAAGATCACATTATAGTGGGCGTGTAATTTCAAACACTTGCGCGCGGGAGCATATGGGTATTTAAGGTACATCTATGGCTGTAGTATAGCACTCTTTGAAAAAGTCGCTCAGACGAAACGCGTCAGAGAATTGTTCTGTCATTTTAATTCAGGGCTTTTATGCCGCATTAAAGTTTTTTGTTGCACGCCGCCGCCAGCCTGGTATTTTTCACTGCAGTGCTCCAACATCTCCCTCTTCCTATATATATATATACTGCATTACAATTCATGAATTTATGCCATCTGGTAGACACGCGAAGCATTGCAGCCTATTAAATCCTAATCATTATCATTTAACAGATCAGCCGCCCGTCAGCCAGGCATGAACCCAGGCTGGGAAGGCAAACGCAACGGGGCTTGTCAGAGGTGAGGAGCGGCGCATTCCAGGTATCTGCCAGGTACATACTGGGTATTTGCTCGAATAAAGTGTGTCGGTGCAGTATATGTTTGGACAGGGCTCAATAGTCTCCAGGTCTTGTCATCATTTTAATTTTATATACTGTTCACACCATAGCACATGGGTTATATGTGAACAGAGAGGGGATTATTGATATGGTTTCCCATGATTGGTGGGATAAAGCAGTGAGATGTAGTAAATTCAAATCCACAATGTCCATCGAGAAGTAGATCCTAGAGGTGCTCCTAATGCAGGCATAAACAAACAATACTAATGGGGTAGGTCAGGGCCGCCCACGTGGATCAACCCGACCCCCCAACTTATTGGAATAACAATGTCCTGGAGCTGGATCATAGAGTGAGACAATAAGGAAATAAGGCTTCAGTACTCACTTGATTGAAGAAATCTGGATAGGCGTGCAACGGCTCAAATGGATAATGCAGGAAAAGGAATCCCCAGCAGGGGAGAAGCGCCAAGCACTGCTGTAGTGGAAAATGCCAAATAAAAGGCTGATGCTGCTGGGTCACTGTAGACGGACGTTCACAGAGGTACACAATTTGGAGACGTTTATAATGTGAAATTATAATAAGGCTTTTTTGTGCCTTTTCCTTTTCATCAGGAAATCCATCCAAACACAAGGGGGGAACAAAGCTTCTATTCACTTGGGAGTATTTCTAGTGAAACACTATGCAATAATTCACATCTCCCTTAGTCAAGCATTTCTCGCAGACCAAAAACATATAGCATGAAATAAGCAGATATAAGCAGTCTCTTAAGAATAGAAGTCTTATCTGTTTCTTGGAGGGAAAATCTTCTCACTTCCTGGTTCAGCTTCAGGTGTAGTAGTTTTCCCTGTGTCTTGAAATCAGCTCTGCTGTGCAGAGCTCAAGGCTGGTCAGCTCCAAAGGTCAGCTCTCAGTCAGAGCTAAGGAGAGTCACTTCCTGTCTGAACAGACAGGTTTTTGTAAACAATCTAATCAGGCAGGTGATGTTTAGTAATTAACTACCACACTGCTAGATTAAAGGCACATTACTGAACAGGGATAAGTCCCCTGTTACATACCTCCCCTGTTTGTGGGAAGCTCGGGCTTACCACGGCCAAAGCCCATCCTTCCACTCTCATTCTAGATATCTCTGTGACTTGAATGAGAGTGGATGGAGGAAGAGAACCCTCTGTCCCGCTGGGATTGGAGCCCTTTCTCCAGTTTATGTTTGTCTCCTCCCGAAGATGCTTGAGATCAGCACTCCTCAGTCGCTCGAGGAGGACTTTTTCCACGTAAAGTCTTTTTATCGCGTGCGCGGTCTTGAGATTTCTGTTGCGTCGGGCACTCCTCTTTTTGTAGACAAAGTGTATGGCAACAGTTGTAGAGCAGTTAGGACTAGCCCTTATAGTTTTCTGCTCTTGAAGTGTTCTTTCTGCAGCTTCTCCACACCACGGAGTCACCAGTTCAGCTTCTTCAGCTAAGGATTCTTCTGGCTTTGATTCTGCACTCCTACCTCTGTTTTTTGCCTGTTGGGCAGCTGTAGGTTTGGCTAGTACTTTGTTTGGTGGCTCAAACTTCGTAATTTTGTTTTGAAGTTGCATGGAGTCCCCAACTCTCACTGTACCCTTGTCCTTACGGGCATTAGTTACTGTGGGATACTGGTGCTTGGGCAGAGCCAATACCTTTTTCCGTATTGGAGGAATCTGTATCAGAGTCTCCTTCATATTCTGGAGCTCTGTAATTTTGGTCGTCAAGGTTGCTGCTGCGTCTGTTTTCTCCTTGGTGTACTGACTCAAGGGAATGGAACAGTCTCTCTGTCTCGCCAGCTCTTGCTCCAGTTTCTGAGCCTTCTCATGCTCCCTCTCATACAGAGTCACCTGGTATCGAAGCTCTGCTTCCAACGATGCTCTGAAGACATGCAGCGAGGCCTTTAGCTCCTCATACTGCTCTGTGGGGATGTACTGGGTATTCAGACGTTCCTGCAGCACTTGTACCTCTTTAGCAGCCTGCAGTTTTTCTTCCTGTAGCATTTGCTGCTTCTCCTCAGCATACTGGAGGTGTGTACGCAGACCTTGCAGTTGGTTCTGCAGTCGGTGCTCTGCGTCAAATTTTTCCCTGACTTCTTCTGTTAACTGAAAATTTTCTTCTTTCAGTTTTAAGTTCTCTCTTTTTAATCTTGAATTTTCTCCTTTTTCAGTCTCTGTATTCTTCAGGGCCTCTTTGCAGTCCTCCTTCCATTTACGCACATCTGCTTTGAGAATGACAATCTCCTGGTGTGAGACTTCCTTCTCTAGGTTGAGGGTCTGAAGCTCCTTCTGAGAGACTTTGAGATCTGTTTCAAGATTACCAATAGTTTCTTTAGCAATGTCCAGCTCCTCAGTGAGACTGTGTAGTTCCTTTCTGGAAACTTCCAGGTCTGTGCGGCAGCTGTTGGTCTCATGATGTGAGGCATCAAGTGCTCTGCGGAGTGTCTGAACCTCTTTCTGAGATACGTCCACTTCTATCCGGACACTGTTGACCTCCTGTTGTGAGGCATTCAGCTCTATACGAAGAGTGTGAACCTCTTGCTGGAAGACTGTCATCTGCTTCAGTGCCTCCTCATACTTCCGCTTTAGCGTAGCCACCATTTTATCAGATTGGCTCTGCTTTTCATCCATGGCGGAAATAGTAGCCTTTGCAGTATCTAGCTCAGTCTTGAGATCGTCCAATTCAGTCCTGGCTAAAGAGTAAATTGTGAGCACATCTTTTTGTAGCCTCACGTTATTTTTCTGTAGTTCTGTGTTATCTGCTCTCTCAAATTTCAATTGTTCTTGAAGTAGATCACAGTCACGCCTGGCAATTTTCAGGGCGTCTTCAGGGCTGGTCAAGGGATCGTCACTCACTGGTTCCGGCTCCGCTTCCCTGGGATGACTGGTTGAGGGTTCCTCACTGTTGGCACCGGATAGACACTTCTTTCGGGTACACGACTTCTGCCTTGGGCCCTCTGGATATTCGGTTAACCGTGGGACGAATTCTCCATTTTCTCTAGGCTGCAGGGCAACTCGGTCCCCCTTTTCCTCCACAGGATCTGCGGACATGTCTGTTCCTTCCACGGTAAGTGAAGAACTGCTTTTCTTTTTCCGCCTTTTTGATTTAGATGACACCGTCCCTTCAGGGATATTGGGGTCTCCATCTTCATTTGAAATTTTAGCAGCTTCATTATATACGCCAGGCTTTTCTTGCAGTTGCTTTAGCTGACAGAAATATTGGGTGATCTGCTGCTCCCGCTCTGTCTCCTGTTGATCATATTCGTCATCAAAGGGAGCGGTCTTTTCTGTTCGTGCCGAGTTCAGGCACCCCCACCATTCTTGGGGTGTTTTGTGAGTGTGACTCGGTTCGGGTTCCCCATAAGAGATGTCTTCCTCTTTATTGGACTGGAAGGGCCACTCTTCCATGGGGTAGGGTTCATTACAGGAACGCTGCATCTTGTCCTCCATTTTTAGGCTATCATGTGTAATTTTCTTCCTGACCTCAGGAGGCACTATTGCAGCTGTTGCCACTGTATTTGCTAGAACCCCCAATTGTGGTAGTCCTACAGGTGGGCATATTTTGCTTGTAGAGGTCGTAGCTCTCACAGGCATCTCTGTAGAATTTTCTTTCTTGGATAAGTTTTACAATATCAGCAGTGCTGTGCATGCGTTTTCTCTCATCAGGTATACAAAATGTGCAGTTGCTAGGTAAAACTCTCATTAGGTATGCTGAATGTGTAGTTGCTAGGAAAAAACTTCTGTTTGCTTTACACCATTTATTTGCTAGATGCAATCTCTCCGCTTCAGCAACAGAATTTGGTTTTCTGCCTGAGTTCAGTAATTTTCAGTCTCATCTTTGGGTATTATGGCATTCACACTTCACACTTTGGGTGTCTGTTTTTGCTCCCAAGATATATATAGGCAGACTTTTTTTACTTGCAGAAAAAAAAACATTCTCTGCAGTGGACTATTTCTTTCATTCCCGGCATGGTGACTCAACATTCAGCAATTGGTTTTGAAAAACCTTTTACACAGTTCAGAAATCACTTTTTCCCCTATAGAGCAATTTTTACACTCAGCATTTGTTTGCTAAAAATTCCCCTGCTTCATCACAGTCTTGTATCAATTTTCACACTTTTCTGCATATACTCGATTCACAGCTTGTAGCCCTATGCGGTGTGGCAACCTTTATTTGCAAAATCAGTACCACTCGTGGGTCACCATCTGTATTCACTGCTTCAGCGAAACTTTTGAAAACAACAAACACCTATCCCTTTTTAAGGGCTGACTCACTTCTTGAACCCTGACTATGGCTGAAAGGCAAAACCCCTATTTCAATGACCATATTACACTTTGTGATAGGCAAATTAAGGTTTAGCTGCTTCAGCAGTCTCTTCTGGGTTTTTGTAAGTTTCAGTGCAGTGTGGTTTCAGTGGTGTGTATCCCTTTAATTCCGATCTCTGCTGCATGAGGTTTTTTTTTTTCTCAGACTGTAGGCAAAAAGCATAAAAAAAAATTTCACATAAAAATCTCAGGTCCTTTTGAACTACAAAGACACCTCTTGTCCCACCTCGGACACCATATGTAGACGGACGTACACAGAGGTACACAATTTGGAGACTTTATAATGTGAAATTATAATAAGGCTTTATTGTGCCTTTTCCTTTTCATCAGGAAATCCATCCAAACTACGTAGCCCCTGAGGAAGTAGAGTAACGTCTACGAAACGCGTAGGGCAGGTGACACAGTCACTTTGTGTTTCGTTCTGGACTTTTTTGGGACACTTGGGGCTCGATGCAGTAAGCCCCGATAAAATCTTTTCGGCAAGTGTGGCGGATAGGTGGCGGATAGGCCTTTTTTTGGCGATTTGCCCTCGCGCTATTCAGTAAGGGAGAATCCATGCCGATCCCTGCCGAATCACTGCGAAAGCAAAGCTGCTGATGAGCCTGTGCCGATACAGCCTGGCTCCGGATAAGCCTTCCGATAGGCCATTTCTGCCGATAGGTGTTTGCAGCAGAGAGAGACAAGCCGTTCTCTCAGCGCAAACATCGGCAAAAAATAAAGTATTTATAAACAACTTTTACTGATAGTGTACATGTGCAAGGGGTCTCCGGAGCTGAACCGTATTGATTTCAGGTCCGGGGACCCCCTGCTCCCCGAGATACAGGCCCCTTTATGAGGTGCCGGTATCCCTCTGCATTTAAAGGTCCCGATCACGTGACCACGGAATGTAAACAAAGCAAAGGGATACCGGCACCACATAAAGGGGCCTGTATCTCGGGAAGCAGGTGGTCCCCAGACCTAAAACCAAAGCGGTTCAGCTCCGGAGACCCTCTGCACATCTACACTATCAGTAAAACACACATATCAATAAAGGCTCGTTCCTTACCTTTGCGGGTATCTGCTACGGTAGCGAAGCAGCATGAATATTTATTTAATAATACTGTACAGTGAGCAGGGGGTCCCCCGAGCTGAACCGCATCACTTTGTGGACCAGGGACCCCCTGCTTCCCGAGTTACAGGCCCCGGAATGAGTCATCGGGTGGCAGTGTCGCCGCCATCTTTATAGCGTCACATTCGCGACGTGCCCGCTATAAATATGGCGGCGACACTGTAACCGATGCCCCAAACCGGGGCCTGTAACTCCCATCCATACATAGGGCACCTCACCAGGGTGTGAGGGCAAACCTCCATAATTACTGATGGCATGCCCATAACTTACCAGGCCTTACTGTCAGCAGGAGAGATGACTGTAATCAATTTTACAGCATGGTTACATATATATATATGTGTATATATATATATATATATATATATATATATATATATATATATATATATATACATATATACAGTGTTCGACAAACCTATACATTTGCTCACCCCGGGCGAGTGGATTTAACCCCCGGGCGAGTAAATATTGGCCCAAGCAGCACACGTTTGGTACTAGGTGGCGAGTAGATTTTTTTGTGTGGCGAGTAGATTTTTTGGTGATTTGTCAACCACTGTATATATATATATATATGCAAATATAACTGTATGCTCATCTGCATGTCTTAGGCAGGTCTGCAACCCCGCCTTTCCCCATTATCACCCAGCATACAGCACTTCCACTGCAGCAAGCGATTCTGGGAAATGACATGCAAATGAGCACACAGTAATATATATATATATATATATATATATATATATATATATATATATATATATACACAAACACAGCACACTCAATAGAAAAAAGGTAATTTAATCTCAATAAATCATCAGGCAATCACCCAAGCTCCAGAGCGACGTACGTTTCAGACCACAACATCTTATCTCAAGCTCTGTGTTGTCAATAAAGCAGGGGCAGATTATACAGGGGGAACACACACAAAAGGCGCCAAAACCACAATCATCCAAACTGAAGCAGCTGTGTAATAAATGCTGCTTGTCAGCATGACAATGCTTAGCATGCGCATTAGTCTCAAACTAATGAAAACCAGCTAACCAAAGGTTAACTATCAGGCGCCTCAAGAGTCACAAGACAGTTGCATCCCAATTGTAAACATATGAAAAGGTGATGGCTGTTCTCCATAGAACAACCAGTGAGTATAGATCCTCGCCAATAAACAATATAGCTCTCCTCAGGGAAGGGAGGAGGGGGGGAGATATGTATACGCATCACATCATATAAAGAAAACAACTGAAAAAATTATTGAAAAAATTAAACATTAAAGAAAATGTTGCAATTCCCAATCAATGTTTAAACCATGCGGATACAATGTATGGAGAGCAAAGATCCAGTACATTTCCCTTCTATTCAGGACTTGAACTCTGTCTCCACCTCTGACATTAGTGGGGACATGCTCAATCCCAACATATTTGAAATTAGCAATGCCTCCAAGTGGGCATTCCGAAAAGTGTCTGGGCACTGGATGTATAACATCTTTTTGATGAAACAATTGAGAATATTACATGTGACAGCCCCTCAGATTTAATTGACCATTTTGTAAAACTAGACCGCTTACTAACACAAGATATCAGACTCTTCTGGGATACAACCACCCTAGAAAATTATATAAGAGTCAAGCGCAATCCTAGGGGTCTGCGCATGAAAAAGATGCCTTCATTTGGATTTGTAAACAAAGAATTCGAACTCCATTGGAGGAAAATACTTGATGAGAGTTCGAAAAAAATTATGGAACTTATAATTAATACAAATGTCAATGATAAGGCAATCTTGGCTAAAGAGATTACTACTCTTAAAACCAAGCTCAGTAAATTTTGTGAAATGGAGCAATTCCCACATAATGACAAAATACTGTTGCAAAATATTGAAAAGATGGAGAAGGGGGTTATTCTAAAAAAACAAGAAAAAATTTCAAGGGACAGAGTGGATTATGAAAAGAACCAGGTCTACTTTTGGGAGAGACCTGTTTCCAATCGGGACTTTAATAGAACCAGAAACCCCTTTCATTCCACACCCAATAAACGGGCACATGATGGAGATAATATGGATCAGAGGCCAAATACAAAATCTATTCTTAAATCGCCACGTTCAGACAGGAGGTCTAGTTTTGACACCGATTCATCTGACACTACAGATAGACCATCTGTATCCTTTTATAAACAAGGACATCCAGAACGTGGCTTCTTTAATAAGAGCTATTTAACAAGTACCCGTGATGACCAACCCAGACCCCCCATTAATACAACCAACACACAGGCAAAAAACGGAAGAGGTGCAGAAGGGGGAAGAAAAACAGGGAAAATTACTGGCTCAGACAGCAAGAGAAAGAAATACTTTTAGATACATCAAAAAGTAATGTCGTTAACATCTCCGACACTCTTATAACTCCGCAACAAATTTTGCTGTTGAACAAAGGCCTCAACTTTGCTCCACATGAGAACTTTGATCTTTTTCCACAATTATTGACCTCCAAAAATATACCAGAAAGTTAGCACTTAAAAAATTGTTTAACAAAAAGGATGAGTCTAATGTATGTACAGATATTGATCCACATGTTGAATTGACTAATCCTGATGTGTGTACTTTTAAGGAGGATGTCTTCAATCTTGAAATGAAATCACTGCATTTTGAAAGTTGTGTAGATGAGCTCACTGACACCCCATTTTTTGGTAGTTTGGACTCAGGTTTAAAGAGAAAATCATTATTCATTCCCCATAATTCTAAGGGTCCAAGTATATCAACCTTCGAAAGGTTGGTAGACAGGGATCTTAGAATTTTAGCTGAAGGTTTTTCATTTACATCACCTAATTTTGATAATCTCTCTAGAGAGGAAAGAACTGACCTAGACATTTTAATACATGATAAATCTATCGTCATAAAAAAAGCAGACAAAGGGGATGCCATTGTGGTTCAATCTGCCTCTAAATACAGAGAAGAAGCCCTGAGGTTATTGAATGATGGCGATTTCTATTTAAGATTGAGGACAGATCCAACTACAAATTTTATTAAAGATCTACAAGATCTACTTGAGTTGGGAGACATTCTATATGTGTTGAATGTAAAGGAAACACAGTTTTTGAATTGTGAACATCCTGTAATACCGGTGTTTCACCATCTCCCAAAGATCCACAAATCTCTTGAGAACCCTCCTGGGCGTCCCATCGTCTCGAGCATTGGATCTTTGGGGGATGGTGTCTCGCGCTATATCGACAAATTCCTTCAACCAATGGTACATAATTTACCTTCCTACGTTCAGGATACCACTGCCCTTCTTGTTGCATTGAAGGACATTATCTGGAAGGAAGGCTATAGGTGGGTCACCATGGATGTCACGTCTCTATACACTATCATAGAACACCAACATGGATTATTGGCTATTAATCACTATCTAGGAGAGTCTGCACTTTCTATTGCACAGATTTCATTTATCACTGATTCTATCCTGTTCTTGCTCACACACAATTACTTTTTGTTTGATTCATCTTTCTATCTTCAAAAACGAGGCACAGCTATGGGGAGCTCCTTTGCTCCTTCATACGCCAATCTTTTTATGGGTCTATGGGAATCTACACAAATTTATGGTAGCACTAATCCTTTTCTTTCTAATATTATTTTTAAAAAAAAGGTATATTGATGACCTGATTTTCATTTGGCACGGTGAATTAGATTCTTTACATTCTTTTGTTCACACCCTTAACACTAATAATATAAATATAAAATTCACGTTTCAAACTAATATACACTCCATTGATTTTCTAGAAGTGACACTCCATGGTAATCCTAATGCTAATATATATACGGATATCTTTACCAAGCCTCACTCCAGAAATGCCTCTCTGCATGCTAGAAGTAGCCATACAAAATCGCTCATCAGAGGCATTCCCAAGGGCCAATTCCAAGTGTATAGAAGCCTTTGTTCTAATAAAGATTCTTTTGAGAAACATTCTAAAGAACTCAGTTCTAAATTCCTGGCCAGGGGTTATGCCCTGAAAGACATAGAGACAGCATATAGGGACGCTGAATCTATGGACCGCATGGATTTGATCCATCATAGAAAACAAAAGACACAGAAACAATCTGGAATTTGGGCCAACCCTTTATTTATCACACAGTACAATGCACAAGCACATCACATAAGGTCTATTGTACATAAGCATTGGGGGGTTCTTAAACTAGATCCAGATTTGGATTCTATCACTAAATGTGGCCCAAGATTCTCGTGCAAAAAAGCTAACACATTGGCTACTTCAGTGTCAAGAAGCTTATTTCAATCATGCCCCTCTAAATCTAAGAGTAATGTTCCTAAGGGATTTTTTAAGTGTGGCTCCTGCAAGTGGTGTCCATCAGCTGTCCCCACTAAGAGATTACACACATTGTTCCCCAAAGATAGACATAGAATCAGTTAATTCAGTAACTGTAATACCAGCTATGTAATATACGTCATCACATGTGGGTGTAAAAAGAAATATGTCGGTCGAACCATTAGACCACTCAAAGTTCGCTTTTCTGAACATGCTAGACTGATTTTGAAAAAAGATGTTATACATCCAGTGCCCAGACACTTTTCGGAATGCCCACTTGGAGGCATTGCTAATTTCAAATATGTTGGGATTGAGCATGTCCCCACTAATGTCAGAGGTGGAGACAGAGTTCAACTCCTGAATAGAAGGGAAATGTACTGGATCTTTGCTCTCCATACATTGTATCCGCATGGTTTAAACATTGATTGGGAATTGCAACATTTTCTTTAATGTTTAATTTTTTCAATAATTTTTTCAGTTGTTTTCTTTATATGATGTGATGTGTATACATATCTCCCCCCCCTCCTCCCTTCCCCCTCCCCCTCCTCCCCCTTTTTTTCATTAGTTCTTTTAAAGAGTTACTTTGGGTTTTGTAATCCTAATTTTGTTTATTTATTACATTATATGTGTTCCGTGACACTACTGTATTTGTGTGATATTGGTAATTTATGCTTTTTATTATGACCATATGTGGTTTATACAATCATTAACATGTATCACAAGATACTATATATATTTTTTCTAGTTGTATGTATATGCCTTTTCTTCATCAACAGCTGTTATTTATATGTATAATGATAATTTATGCGTGACTTATTAATCATTATCTTGCAAGGCATTTCATGGGTCTGGCTTCACCAGTGTTTTTAATGATTTATCAGTTCCAGTATTTATATGTGATGAATGTATACTATGATCAATGTGCAAATTACCTATCAGTCTTGAATCTGTAACTGGTTTTTAACTCATGTGTTCCCTATATGACCTGCCATCAGATACACCTGCTCTCCACTCCTAGGTTGATCAGGTGTACTGAGTTAAGACATCTCATATTAGGGCTGTATGTGCGCTGGCGTATCACTCTTTGACAAAGGCCCCCGGGCTGAAACGCGTCAGAGGATCCGCCAGACTTTTACCTAGATGTCGGAATAAACGTTTTTTCACTCCACCACTGCCTACCTGCGGTTTGTTCTACCGGCTGTGCGCCGTTCCTGCCTCCCACGGGAGGAGAGTTTCTCTGTTAGTCTCAAACTAGCAAACACTGCACTTATTCTATAAATCACGCAGTGCCGAAAGATCTAAGCTAATTTACTTACTTGACATCTAGCCTAGAATGTTGTAGTTATGTGGGTACCTGATCAAGCACCCCTCTAACCTCCGATCGCGCAAAATCCCCGGCGGTAAACCCGTTGGCATCCCTGGCAACCAGCGACGATCGGAGTAACTTCGTGCTTGCGCAGAGGAAAGAACCTAATTGTAATGGGGGTGGAACCTAGTAAAATTACATCACCCGCTGCCGATGGATATAAACAAACTGTGGTGCTGTAGCAACCACCTAGCGCATGCCCAAAGCCCACAAGCAGGATAAATGTGGAGGTGGAACCAAGAATAGTGACATCACCGGCTGCCAAAGTACAACGAAGTCTAATACCCTAACATACAACAATAGTATCTAACTGATCTCCCTACCCCAACCGAATGTGTATTCCAGAAAAATACCATAATATATTTATATAAAAAGCCCTCACTAACTAGGCAGACATCAGTAAAAACAAAATAGACAAGTAAACAACAATATATACAAATAAATAATAAAAGAGGGAATAAAAAAAGGATGCAGATGGGGGAAGGGTAACCAGGGCAAGGCTATCATAGAAGGCATGTAGAGTAGACAAACCAACAATCATTCCAAGGCAATTTTGAATAGTCAAGTACAGGAGAGCTACTAGAGTACCCTCAAACAGGTAGACACCACATCAGCAGCGTAGGTATAGTTAAAGAAAAGAGGTTCAAAAAGTACTACATAGAACACTTCAAACACATAAGAAAATACATGGGAAATCCAAATATGAGGTCATATGAAATATGCTAAGATGGAACGTGTGCACATGACTCATGCATGGACTAAAAGGAGCATTGTGATAATGGTCAACACAAAAGGGGTAACAACGTGGTAAATGCTGCTTTCCCATATTGCATCGCACCAAAGAAAACCAAAACAGGCATCCTTTAACTGTGCAAAGTCCCATCCTCAGAAACCCGTCAAGTCATAATCATGATTGAGATCATGGGGATGCAAAGTCCCTAATTCGTGTATCCAGAAGGCTTCTCGTTGTTTAAGGATAAAGACCCTATTGCCCCACGCCTCGGTTTTAAGACATGGTCTATAACTTGTACCTATAACTGTCTAATGCTGCAGCAATCAACTTCAAAAATGAGCGGACAATGGCTGATCTTGCAACCGACACCTTATCGTAGATTTGTGTTGGCTCACCCTCTCCATAAAAAACAAAAAGCATGTAAGAAAATAATCTCAAAGGGGTTTGTCAGCTGGATGGGAGGGGTCCAGTGTAAATATTCTGCCTGAGTAGGTTGCAGCCGTTGGAGCTCCTGACACACACCGCTGTGCTGTATAGATCAGCCCGATAATCCACATGCAATATAAATCCTTCAAACTGGAAAGATAAGGAGTTGAACATTATCTTGCTCTATCTTTGGGGTAGCTCTAGCAGCTCTCAATATCTCCTCTTTAATACGGAAATAGTGTAGACGTGTGATCACATCTCGTGGCTTTGTTGGGTCCAGGCCTTTCAGTCTCGGAAGCCTATGGGCTCTGTCCATCTGGAGTTTGTCTTCCGATATTTCCGGTAGCAGAGACATAAAAAGCAGAGTGAGGTATGCGTCTAGTTGAGCGTTGCCCACTTCTTCCGGGACTCTTCTGATCCGCAGGTTATTGCGTCTTGACCGGTTCTCTGTGTGTTCCAATTTTTCAAAAATTGTTTTGACGGGTTTTTAGTTCGTGGATTTCTTGCGCTTGGGTCTCTTGGGCAGTGGCGGTTTTATCCACTTTCTCCTCCAAGTCCACAATGTGGTCTCCTATAGATGCAATCTCCTCTCTGATACTCTGACGTATACTCTGCAAGTCGGAGTGGAAGGAGCTTTTTAGTTCTTGAACAAATACCAGCATTTCTTTGCGGGTAAGTGGGGCATCTGTCTCCTCTTCAGAGTCCGATTCTGGCTCTGCGTCTTCGCCTGCGATAGACGCTTCTTGATCTTTGGTATTTTGTCTTTTAAAGAAAAGCGATGCTTCGCGCTGGACCACCGTTTTTTTTGTTTAGTGGGTGGCATGTTTGTTGTTTTTGTTTAGCAAACTTTCTTACTTTGAATAGAGCTGAGTTTATTTAGGTGATGTTAGAAAAAGGGAATGTTTAAGTTGAAATAAGCCCCCTCATTCTTTTGGAGACCTGATCATACACACATTGTTAGCAGTTCCTTGCTTGCTTTTAATTAAGCCTTTGTTTCATGAGACTTTGATCTACCCCCTCTCATCTGGGTAGGTTTTAGAGACTGCACTGGGCCCAGTGGGAATTTTATAGAGGATGTTGGGACTCACAATGAGGATGCGTTGTAGGGGAGGGAGAGTGAGTGATTTTTGTTAACACTTTCTTCCAGTCATTTACTTTCAGTTTGACTCTGTCTTTCCTTTATTCAGATGCAGTTTGTGCTGGTTGGGTGGAGCAAGATGGCCGCCGGCCACCTCTCAGCAGTTTGTGCTGGTTGGGTAGACCAAGATGGCCGCCAGCCACTACTCAGCAGGGCCGCGCCTAGTGGTGAGTCTTTTTTCCCCTTGGGTGGATCACCCCCTCTCTCATGGAGCTCACAGGGCAATAAGGGAAGACACCCGCTCCGGCGCGCCTCCGGTCGGCAGCTGTCAGCATGTCACACTCTGGCCGGCACTGTGGTAGTCTCTGCAAGCCAGTCACTTGATAAAGTCCCCTAGAAGGGATGAAATGTTGTGTTTTTTGTGCTGAATAAATTTTTCTAAAGAAATCCGAAGTTGTCCTGGATCATTCCACTTTCCTACACTCTGCCCGGCGGCATCTTGCCGCTCCGGCAGGGCACGGACGCATGGGGATGGTTGCGAGGGGGGGTGGATGTGTAAGGGGGATGGATGTGTGAGGGGGGCGGGCGGCGACCCCCTCATCTGCTGCAGCGCACCTCCGACTAACTCAGTAGGGCGCGGGGACCCCCCTACCTCCTTCCGATGTGTTTGCTGGTTCTAATGCGGCCTCCCAGTCCCGGCGGCCATCTTGGATTTCCCTTGGAGGCAGAGGGGGGGACCCGCGATTAATCCGGTGGTCACGGAGCCAGGTCCAGCTACAGTGGGGGGAGCCCAAAGGTACTCTTGCTTGAACCAGTCCTTGGCAAGCGTTTTTGGGGTATTTTTCCCCCCGATTTTTTTTTGGGCTTGGTAGGCAGTTTCCTGAGGAGCAGAGCAAACCGCGACCAGCACGCTCAGCCTCCTGGCCATGCCCCCGACCCACAGGATTTTAACATGGCAGGGATACCGGCAGCCCATAACGGGGCCTGTAACTCGGGAAGTAGGGGTTCCCCGGAGCTGAAATCAATGCGGTTCAGCTCTGGAGACCCCCTGCTACAAAACTGTAGTATTTAAAATTAAATGTAGCCATGGCCGTGGTCCAGGCTATACTTTCTGCCTCCTGTCACGTAAGTCCTAGTAGCTACAGGCAGTTTCAGGCTATCCTGTGGGGTTTACCACCCCTCTCATGCTGCCACTCTGAGTGACTGGGGTGGAGGTGAACTGTGTCTGTGTGTAGCCAATCATGGTGCAGACCTTGTGCCCTTCCCCTCTGTGCCATAGGGAGGAGTGTTCTAAATTATAGTCAGTTGAGGTCTCCCCCTCCTGGGGTTGAGACATGCAGTTCTAGTCTCTCCTTCTTGGGGATGACTGCAGACCGAGATCTGAACAGAGGACGAGGCGTCAAGACTGAAAGAAGGCTGGTACCATCCAGAGGTCTTGGACCTATACTAAAGAATCTATGCATTCGCTGTAATAACAACTGCAGTGGCTGTCTCAATAAAGTATCCTGTTTTATATACCTCTGCCTACAGCCGCAGCCCCTTTTATTCTCCAACATCACCGCATTTTTCCAGGATTTTTTTTCGAATGCCACACACTTCACCACGTTCATGCCGCATTCTGACTGCAGGAAAAAAGAGAGATCCAGCGCTCCACGGATTTCAAGATAAATGAATTTATTGTGCCACACGACGTTTCGACCAACAGGTCTTTTTAAGTGATTAAATCAGTGCCTAATCACTTAAAAAGACCTGTTGGTCGAAACGTCGTGTGGCACAATAAATTCATTTATCTTGAAATCCATGGAGCGCTGGATCTCTCTTTTTTCCTCAGTGTACCTTGGAATTTGCCTGGCAGGTACTTCCTTGAACCAGCAGCACCGGTAAACTGTATGTATTTATTTATATTGTGGTGTGCAGCCTTAAACCCCCTTTGCATTCTGACTGCATTCATACCGCATTCATGTTGCATTCATAGCCGCGGTTGATGTGTTTATTGATAATGGTTTGGATTTAATTGGTTGCAATTCTTCGCGTGTCCGCCAGATGGCAGATATTCATGAATTGTAATGCGCATGCGCTTCAGTAATGTGTCGACTTGCAGGTGTTTCGTTTAATACCACAGTGGTCTATTGTAAATTGGCCTTGGGACTGAAGAAAGAGGTTACAATAATGTAAAAATTTAGGCCTTTCATATTAAAGAAAGACAAGCACCAGTTTCTGGTCTGGCTATTGTCCAGAGATTCCCGCCATGAGTGTACAAGTGCAGCCCGTGTTCCAAAAACCCGAGAGAACGTACGCTTATTTAATATGGGCCGCGATTAATGCAACAGATGATAAGATGGCAACAGTTGTTCAAATGTATCAGTATTTTATCGAAAACTATGACTTTTACAAAACAAATTCAGATCCTCATGTGTGGAAGCGTGCAATAAGGAAAAAGTTATGTAGCGAACCATGTTTTTTTCGTATTGATCCCGATTTTATTGGAGGGTATTGGTGTGTATCACCGGGTTTATCCTGTATCTATGATCTTGCAGACGGCAAAAGGCGAAAGGTCATTGTCACGGGAGACTCCTGTAGCGGGTAGGATCTCGGTGGCCGGAACAGCAGGAGCGTAGTAGGGGTCACAATCAGAGGTCCGAGGCAGGCGGCAGATAGCACAGTCAGGTAACAGGCACAGCGAGGAGACTGGAACAGGACAGGGGGGCAGGAACAGGTCTGGGAGCAAGGGCTGAGAACAGGGAGCAGGGACTGAGAATGGGGAGCAGGGACTGAGACCAGGAAACAAACAGGGACAAGCCAGATACCAGCAAGGGCCTTTACTAAGAGCAGAATCAAATACAGGAACAGATCAGGATCAAACTCGAAAAGACTATTCATGGTCCCAAGGCTCAACAAAGTATCCGGACGTTCCTCCTTCTCCTTCCGTGCACCCCAAAACTGGAACAACCTACCAGAGACTCTCTATCCACCACCAGCTTAAGTTCTTTCAAATCTAAGGCTGTCTCACACTTTAATCTGGTCTGTAACTGTTTCATACGCTCATAATATATATTTTCTTTAACTGTGCACGCAATGTCTTGTATATAATGTATACCTTGTTCATTTATGTAACTGTACTTGTAACCATGTATTATTTGTTTTATTCTGTGCCCAGGACATACTTGAAAACGAGAGGTAACTCTCAATGTATTACTTCCTGGTAAAATATTTTATAAATAAATAAAGACAGAGACATGTGCAATAGGAGTCTGACTCGAAACAAAGGCAAAGGAAACAAACAGGAAGCAGAGCTATAAGACAGAGAGAGGAGCAACAAGCGGATATACAGACAGACAGATGAACCCAGAGGAAACAGAAGGCTGCAGCACACCCAGTGGACAAAGAAGAACTATGGCTAGGCAGGAGGTCTAGGAGACCCTGACATTACTCCCCCCTCTTGAGAGCGTTCTCCGGACGATCCTCCAGGCTCTTCCCGGAGGCCTTGATGAAAGTGGACTCAAGGTGACCCACCTCTGGTGGTTTGCCAGTGGGCAGAGGGTACTCCACAGGTACACTGGCGACACACTTTATTCGAGCTTGGCTAGTCCCACGAATTCGGGTATACCCGGGTGTATTGAGGTTTGTGACTGTTTTCTGCCCGAGTGCATTGAGTTATTTTCCAAGCAGGGATTGAAGCATTTTATTCCCGCTGGCTGCAATACTGCACAGTATATATATATATACTGCATTACAATTCATGAATTTATGCCATCTGGTAGACACGCGAAGCATTGCAGCCTATTAAATCCTAATCATTATCATTTAACAGATCAGCCGCCCATCAGCCAGGCATGAACCCAGGCTGGGAAGGCAAATGCAACGGGGCTTGTTAGAGGTGAGGAGTGGCGCATTCCAGGTATCTGCCAGGTACATACCGGGTATTTGCTCGAATAAAGTGTGTCGGTGCAGTACATTGGGTGCTGCAAGGAACCTCCGAATGGGTGCGTTCAACCCAAATGCAGGGGCAGAGACATCAGGAACGTGGGCATCAAGGATGGGTGCAGCCTTTCCACATGAGTCAGTGGGGGCACAGAGTTCGCTCTCCATGGTCTCCTCTTGCGACTGCCGTTTCGTGGCATCACCCAATGAAAGACCAGCTATTAGAGTTAACAGCTCTTGAAGCTGTCCTTCTGCACTTCTTTTCCCTCTCAAAGCAGTTGTCAGTTCAGCTTCTTTGGAGTTGAGTCACGACTCCATATCTCCCAGCTGATTTAGAACAAGGCTTAAATGTATTTATTTTTCTTTATTTCTGACCTGTAGCTGCCGGTACTCTTCACAGACCTTGTCCAGCTCCAGCTGCAGCCGGGCCTTCTCATGGGATGTGTGATTCAACACTTTGCAGGCCTCAGCCATCTTGACCTCATAGCACAGTGTCAGGCCAACCACTTGAGGGAGGAGGTGCCCGTCCGTCTCTTTTTTGGCAAGCTGTGTCTTGAGCTCAGCGATCAGCAGCGCTGTGAGATGCTGTGATGTGTGTTCAGCTGTCAGCATTAGCTCTTTCATTTTTAGATGTTGTTGCAATTTCCACTCCTCAGTGAGAGTAAGTGCATACTGCAATTCTCTTCTCAGGGCTTTCATCTCTTCACTGATATCATTTTGAACTCGCTTCCATGCATCCCTCATCACGTCTTGGAGCTCTGCAAATTCCTTTGCTATGGTCTCTGCAGCTTGTTTTTTCCAGGTCTCTTTCTCTTGGGTGTACTGGCTGTTAGGGATGGAGCAGTGTCCGTGCTCCTCTAAGTCTTGCTTCAGTTTCTGGACCGCCTTGTGCTCACTCTCATACAGGGTTACCTGGGCTCTAAGCTCCTCCTCCAGAGAGGCTCTGGTTATGCTCAGTGTGGCCTTCAGCTCCTCATGCTGCTCTTTGGGGACACACTGGGTACTCAAATACTCTTGCAGCATCTTTACTTTGTAGGCAGTCTGGAAACTTTCTTCCTGCAGAACTTGCTGCTTTTCCTCAGCATTCACCCATCTCTCCTTGGTGTCCTGCAGATGTGTACGCAATTCTTGCAGCTGACTCTGCAGCATATTTTCCACTTGTGTGCGCTGCTCCAGCGAGACACGTTCTTCTTGCAGCACTCTCTTAGCATTCTGCAGTGCTGTCTGCATGTCTAACTTTTCCTGGGCTAACTGTTTCTTCTCCTCTCCTAATTCATTGAGTTTCTTATCTCCTTCACTGACTTGGACATAGAGATTCTTGCACTCTTGAGTTACAGTTTCAAAATTGCTATTTAACCCTCCGAAGATCTCTCTCAATGAGCATAGTTCTGTGTTTAAGTGGCAACTCTTCTCCTTAGAGGCTTCCAGCTCTGTAGTAAGCCTGTGAACCTCTTTCTGAGATGCTTCCAGTGCTGTGCCAACTTGAGCCATGAAACTCTGGTACTGGGCATTAACCACATAAGCCTTCTCCTGCTTACTTTACAAGATCACCCTGTCATTCTCCAACTGATACTTTTCTTTTTCCAAGTCACCCTCTGCTTTTTCCAGTGCTAATTGCATCCTTGACTTTTCTTCTATCAATAGTCTCTTCTCCTCTTCTAATTCATGGAGTCTTTTATCTGACTTTTATCTTTTATGTCACTGGCTTGGACAAAGAAGTTCTTACTCATTTGGTTTATAGTTTCAAACCTACTATTTAACTCTTCGGAGGCGTCTCTCATAGAACGTATCTCTGTTTTCAAGTAGCATCTCTCCTCCCGAACGACTTCCATCTCTTTTTGAAGTAGCAAATCTCCTCCTGGGAGACTTTAAGCTCTGTATTAAGCTTGTCAATTCCTTCATAGAGATTTCCAGGAATTCGTTACTTTTAGAAGCGAGGCGCTGATCCTCAGCAGCATCAGCATATGCCCTCTCAAGCTCACCTGACATGACATCCAGGTCACTCTCCAACTGGTGCAAGAAAAAACCCGGGCGCTCCCTGATGTAGTTCTAGAACAGGGGAAATGTGTCAATGGATGTTACAACCTTATAAATAAAGGTTCCCTCTGGTTCGTCTTCGTGTCCTATGGCTCTGACCCCAATAGGATCCTTATCCAGGATCCTTGTTTGTACAGGGATATAGAGAAAAAGAGGGGGAGCACAGGTTGAAGACTTTGGGATATATATGGTATCTTATTAGATATTTGTGGTTGTGCTTGAAAAGGTATATAAAATCACTTACACGGCCTTGTGTAAATGCTCTCACAGCAAGGTTTACTTTTCTTTGTGTTCCCTTGGTTGATTTCCTTCTTCTTTTCAGGGCTTGGTTTTCCTCATAGATTTCTTCAACAGTCTTCGGCTTGCAGTGAGGATGTCTCCCTCGGAGTGAACAGATTGAAAGACAGTTGTTAAGAGGGGGATACAGCCAGTATTTAAATAATCCAAAACTTTTTACTCCAAACAAATATAAATATATATAAAGGCAGTAAATACTGCCAGTACTCACACGGGCAAGTGTGAGTACAATCCTAGGGGAAGGTATCTTTATATCCGAAATGATCTTCACAAGTGGTAATCTATAGGTGTGATTTGGGTCCTGTGTGTAATAATAGATGTAAATCAAATGTTACTCACACGGCCTTGTGTGAGTAGGTACACAACAAGGTATCTTTAACTTGAATTTTTTCTTTTATTCAGGTTCCTGATCTTCTTCCTGGTCTTCTTCTATGGTGTTCAACTCCCAGTTTAGGAAATCCCCCTCGGTGTGAACAAATTTAAGAACAAATGTTAGTAGGAAAATATCAACCTAATTCTGTGGTGACCCACTAGCGAACCCAAGAAGATATAAAAAAGCAGATATACAAAAGCAGATATATAAAAGCTGATCCCTCCTTGGTGTGAATATAAAATGGAGCAATGTCACGATACTAATGGGCTACAATGAATTTTATTTCCAAAAGCTCTAAAAACAACACATGTATAAAAACAATAGAAAAAATGCATAAAAAGAAATGCATAAAAAGAAATGCATGAAAAGAGATATTCACACCAAGGAGGGATCATCTTTATACACTTATCCACTTGGAATTTTACCTTAATAGTACTGCAAAGGATTTAAAGACACCATGATGTGCATTTACTCACACAAGGCCGTGTGAGTATTATCTGTATTTTTAATTCTATAGATCCCTATATATTAGACCACCATCACCCTTATAAGGCAGCAGGTGTAAACACACCTGCAGAGAGAAAAAGAAAAAGATACCTTCCCCTAGGATTGCACTCACACTTGCCCGTGTGAGTGCTTGCAGCATTTGCTGCTTTTATATATCTGCTTTTGTATATCTGCTTTTTTATATCTTCTTGGGTTCGCTAGTGGGTCACCACAGAATTAGGTTGATATTTTCCTACTAACATTTGTTCTTAAATTTGTTCACACCGAGGGGGATTTCCTAAACTGGGAGTTGAACACCATAGAAGAAGACCAGGAAGAAGATCAGGAACCTGAATAAAAGAAAAAATTCAAGTTAAAGGTACCTTGTTGTGTACCTACTCACACAAGGCCGTGTGAGTAACATTTGATTTACATCTATTATTACACACAGGACCCAAATCACACCTATAGATTACCACTTGTGAAGATCATTTCGGATATAAAGATACCTTCCCCTAGGATTGTACTCACACTTGCCCGTGTGAGTACTGGCAGTATTTACTGCCTTTATATATATTTATATTTGTTTGGAGTAAAAAGTTTTGGATTATTTAAATACTGGCTGTATCCCCCTCTTAACAACTGTCTTTCAATCTGTTCACTCCGAGGGAGACATCCTCACTGCAAGCCGAAGACTGTTGAAGAAATCTATGAGGAAAACGAAGCCCTGAAAAGAAGAAGGAAATCAACCAAGGGAACACAAAGAAAAGTAAACCTTGCTGTGAGAGCATTTACACAAGGCCGTGTAAGTGATTTTATATACCTTTTCAAGCACAACCACAAATATCTAATAAGATACCATATATATCCCAAAGTCTTCAACCTGTGCTCCCCCTCTTTTTCTCTATATCCACTCTCCAACTGGTGCTTTCTTTTTCCTGGAGAACACACTTAGCAATTGCTGAGGATAGACAGCTCTGTAGTGCAGCCTTGGCTTCTTGCGCTTTATCTAAACGTCCATGAAGACAATCAATCTCTTTTCGTGCAGATTGAAGTGCCTGAGTTAGGGCATCTTTTCCTTGATTAAATACTTCTTTCTTTTCTTCCACTATTCTTGGGATAAGTCTTTGAGTTGCCTTAAGCTGCAGCATATCTCTTTCATCAAGTGCAGACTCTGAGGTTAAAGGTTCATCCTTAATTCTTTCTGCCACTTCCACAGTAATACCTCCTTTCTTTTTCTTCTTCTTCCTTGCTTTGAGAAGTTCTGAAGAATCAGTGGTACTGTGTTCACATTTACTGCTCAAGACTGTTTTCAGAGTGGGAGCCATAAGTTTGGACATACTGCAGGGAAACCAAGCTTCCCAAGAAACCAGTAAAGCGGAAATGTGTCTTTAAAGCAGAGGCATTAGAATGAACAACAGGAATATTAGACACAGAGAGCCACAAGATAGGAGAGCTGACCTTTTGAGACCTTAGCATCAGTCAAAGAGGTATCATAAATGCAAGGAAAAAACATAGACAGAGAAACCTTTAGTTATATCTGAAACTTTAGATATCAGGCGTAGGGATATCATATAAAACAGAAAACCTGCAGTTAAATATGAATCTTTAGACATCAGGCGTAGGGATATCATATAGACAGAGAAAACCTGCAGTTAAATATGAAACTTCAGACATCAGGCGTAGGGATATCATATAGACAGAGAAAACCTGCAGTTAAATCTGAAACTTTAGACATCAGGCGTAGGGATATCATACAGAGAAACCTGCAGTTAAATCTGTATCTTTAGAAATCAGGCATAGAAATATCATAGACAGCAGGAAACTACTACAGAAAAAACCTGCAGTTAGATCTGAAACTTTTGACATCAAACATAGGAAGAACTACAGATGATTGCAGGAAAAATCACAGCATGCAGTAACAAAATAATGGAAGCACTCTTGTCTTTTGAAATGGAAACCCTGTGAACAGCAGTGGTCCAACCAGGGAAAGCAGTAAATCAAGGTAACCGTCTTAAAATAGAAATGTGAGTCTGAAAATCTGCAGTGGCCCACCCAAAAATGCAGAAACAAGCCTTGTCCAGGGAATGAAAGTCAGAGTCTAAAAAGGTGGCAACAGGTACTGCAAGGGTTAACCCAGGAACTGCACAAAAGAAAAAACCTCAAAAAAAGGTGCACTAGTCTCTGCAGCAACAGTTCTAGTCTAAGCAAAAATGTTTTTCTTTATGAACGCAATAATTCTTGCAGAACACTTAGCAGCAACAAAAAAAAAACCTTCAAGATCCCAACTGGGATTTCCAAAAAAGAAACAAAAGTACTTATCTTCAACCATGCGGATGTGGTCTGCTGCAGCAGGCAGGAAAGGGTGCAGGCAGAAGAAGAATCTGTTCCAGTGAGGTCCAGAAGTGGCCTTTGTTTTCTGTCACGGGAGACTCCTGTAGCGGGTAGGATCTCGGTGGCCTGAACAGCAGGAAGCGTAGTAGGGGTCACAATCAGAGGTCCGAGGCAGGCAGCAGATAGCGCAGTCAGGTAACAAGCAGAGGTCGGCAGCGAGGAGACTGGAACAGAACAGGGGGGCAGGAACACGTCTGGGAGCAAGGGCTGAGAACGGGGAGCAGGGACTGAGAACGGAGAGCAGGGACTGAGACCAGGAAACAAACAGGGACAAGTCAGATACCAGCAAGGGCCTTTACTAAGAGCAGAATCAAATACAGGAACAGATCAGGATCAAAGACAGAGGCATGTGCAATAGGAGTCTGACTCGAAACAAAGGCAAAGGAAACAAACAGGAAGCAGAGCTATAAGACAGAGAGAGGAGCAACAAGAGGACAGACAGAGGAAACCAGAGGAAACAGAAGGCAGCAGCACACCCAGTGAACAAAGAAGAACTATGGCTAGCAGGAGGTCTAGGAGACACTGACAGTCATGTTAAAACCAACTAAGAAACGTCAGTCGCTGGCAAGCAATGTGCCATCACCAGCACCAGCACCGGCTTCCAATAATGGTCCGGCCGTCAGTGACAACCCTTGCTGTCTGTCCACGCACGGATACCTGCAGCCTGAGCCGGATTTCGCGTACAGTTTCGAGCAAGCTTGCATGTACCTAAGCGATTTCCAGCCTCATCAGCTGACTACAGGTGTAGTAGTCCCTGTCAACGACGTGTATGATCAAGAATACTGGACTGGCAGTGGCCCGGCGCCAGCTAATTGGGAAATTCTATGGTGAGTAAGGTTGCCGTATTTTATTCTGTTTTTTTTTTTTTTAAATATCAATATCAGTGCGATTCAAAAGTCAAGCGATTCTTCTGTAAGCAATATCATTGGCTGAGCGGCTTCTATAGTAGATACTGTACAATTGGTGAAAAGCTAGGTGCATGCGCATTGGAACCTTCTTGAAACGCATACGCGTGTCATTACATCGGCGGTAGGCGCATGCGCATGTGAACAGGAGACGCCCCCGAGAAAATTATTGGTGGGACTTACTGTGGGAACTTCTTTAGGGGACTGACCATTACAGTAAAACTTTTACTTTTGTTTTTCCTCAGAAATGAAAACCTTGTCATCTCATGCTGAAAACGGCAAATGGAGGGATTCCGATTGATAATATCGCATTATGTAACAATGCCTGCACATTGCTGAATCGGATTTAAAAAACCACGTACCGGAGTCTACAGTTTAGTGGCCGTTGTTATTGATTAGGATAGAATACCTGAAACAGTATGCTGATGTTTTCAGACCGTATACAATACTTTTTTATATATACTGTATAATAAACACGAGAAAATAAAAAGTATGCATTTATTCTACATGTATTCCAGTACATATGTGTATTCTATACCCGTACAGCATGTATTGTTTTAATACTCTTGTGATGTACAGTACTGAGCCTGTCTACAGTATACAGTACAGTATGCCTGGACAGTACTGTACATTCTAGAAACACTGTATTTTGTTATAGTATAAAAGGAGACAATGGAACAATTTAAAACAAATCAACATTTTCTTTTATTGGTGGAGTAAGTACAAAAACATTTATTTACAAATACTGTACAATGTAAAAACATTTTAAGTGTACAGCAATTCAAAACATCAACAGGTGTATGGTTTACTGCTACTGAAAACATTTATGTACATAAAGTCAAAACAGTCAGTCAGGCCTGCACAACTCCAGTCCTCGAGGGCCGCAAACAGGCCCGGTTTTCAGGATAACCTTGAAAACCGGGCCTGTTTGCTGCCCTCAGGGACTGGAATTGTGCAGGTCCTGTGTGTACAGTAAGTAAAAACATTTCTTTATTAATACAAGTTAAAACACGCAACATCTCCTTTATTAAAGTACAGCAAGTCAAAACATTTACAAAAACATTTACAAAAATAAACAACAGTTGAACAGTCACGCAAATGCGTACCCCACCAGATTGTCCTTCCAGGGCCGATGCCTTGTATGGCACAAAATGCCATTAATGGCGTTGTTGCAGGGTACATGCAACTACAGACGTGGGGTTTTCTTGATAAGGCTTATTTATTTAGCCTTAAATTATACAGCACACAAAACAAAAATAGCTTTTCTTCAGCAGACAAAACAAAATTCCTTGTCTTCAGGATGGCAAACAAAATAGCTTCGCATCAGCATGGTAAACACAACAGTCCATACTGCTGCGGCCAAGTTTATTCGAGCATTTGCCCGTTCTTGGCCGCAGCAGTAGCCTGGCGCGCGCCCGAGAGTGACGGGCGCGCGCCGAAGCAGCGGAAGAGCGCCCTCCGATCGGGGCGCTCTCCCTACCGCTGCCGGGTCCGCCGGGTCCCCCGGAACCCCCTGCCGCTGTCCCGCGATCGCGGGACACCAGGGCTCCCTCGGGGAGCCCCTGGACGCGCGTGCAGGGGGCGCACGCTCCCGAAGACGCGTGACCGCGCGTCTATGACGCGCGGCACGCCGAGGGGCGGCCACTAGCAAGCCGGGAAATCTCCCGGCTTGCGGTACCGGCCACACTTTAATAAAGTGTGTCGGTAGTGTAAAACATGTACTTTGCAAAACAAACCTTAAATCAAGCTGTTCTGTCTCCAGAGTTTCAGGGGATTTCCCTGCTTCAGACAGCATACAAAAAGACAGACCTTCTATCAGTAATCTCTTCAGCAGCTTACTCCTCTCTCTTGCACAGCTAGCCACCATGTGTCTACAGCCTGGGTTTTTTAACACACTTTGATTAGGCAGCTGGGATCCAGCTAATTGTCCTGAGGTTCCCAGCTGAAGTTAACCTAGTCACTGCTGCACTGCAGACTAAACATAGGTCTGCCAGGCATAAAGCCGGTGGCTTTTATTTACCCTGTAGCCGGTGGCTTTTATTTACCCTTTCACATTCCTCCCCTCTTAGTGTGTGGCTGGGGCTACGCACGGCTGAAGCCCAACCATCCACCCCTTCTCTAGAAAAGAAGTCAGCATTTGCGTTCTCTTTTCCCAGCCTGTACTGAATCTCAAATGAGAAGGGTTGGAGGGCCATATACCACCTAGTCAACCTAGCATTGGAATCCTTCATACTATTTAACCACTTCAGTGGAGAATGGTCCGTCACCAAAGTAAAATGGACTCCTGCCAGGTAATGCCTCAAAGCCTCGATTGCCCACTTTACTGCGAGGCACTCCTTCTCAATCACTGTCTGGGAAGAAGCTTTCCTCCTGTCTTGGTCGCCGTGTTGTCTCCTGGCATGGTCTTGATGGGGTTGTCATGTTATCCTCCTCCTCAACGGCATACATGTACACAAAATCTTCTGGTGGAAGGTGGTCGAAGGTCCCATTCATCACATCCATGCCACCCTCCTGCTCCGGCGTCGGGGATACAGGGACATGAACACCGAGCAAATGATGTATCCCCGCTATGTCAGTCTCTATCTTCTGCATCTGTTGATCCATAGTTAGCATGGTCTCCAGAAGCAGATCTATCTTTGCCAGCACAATAGAGTTCCCGGGGATATCCACACTTAACCCATTCAGCATGCGGTCCAACGAGCTGGTCCTTGTGCATGTCATGCTGTGTCCATCTGGGTGGATGGGTGCTACGGAGGATGAGATGGAGGTTCCATGGAGAGAAGCGGCAGCATCGCCGAAGAAGGGTGGAGGAGGTGACCTGTGGATTTCCGGGAAAGGAGAAGCGTCAGCGTTGTCGAAGAGGGATGGAGAAAGTGACCTGTGGATTTTTGGGTGAGAAGCGGCAGAGTCATCTAAGCGTAATGGAGAAAGTGGCCCGTGGATTTCAGGGGCACCAGCGGCAGCGTCGTGGACGAGTAGTGGAGAAGATGGGCTGTGAATTTCCGGGCGAGAAGCGGCAGAGTCGTCTAAGCGTAATGGAGAAAGTGACCCATGGATTTCAGGAGCACCAGCGGCATCTTCATGGACGAGTAGTGGAGAAGATGGGCTGTAGATTTCCGGGAGAGCGGCAGCAGAGTCGTCGAAGTGTATTGGAGGAAGTGGTCTGCGGGTTCGATGGGTTGGCTGCCATTTGTTTTGCGTTGAGTGTACATCACCGTATTTCTTCTTGACATAATAAGGCTTACGTGGCTTCTTGCGTCCGTAGAATCGGGGTTGATCCATGGAAGCAGATGGCACAATGCAGAATCTGGACAAGGGCAAGTTCAGATAAAGATCATCGAGTGGTGGGCTATGCAGAGTGTGTAACCTTTTATGCATGGCGACGAGGTACAGGTGTTGAAAGTGGGCGTACTCAAATGTGAGTCATTAACATATAAATACACCATCCATGTTGTGGATTCACTGCACATTTAATACACATCGACTACACATCGAATATACAATTACCACTACTCCCCCAGATACAGACACACTACACCCCCTGATGCAAAAACCACTCCCATCCAGATATAATTCCCACTATTACCCCGCACCAAACAAATACAATTACTACTTACCACTGGTTACCGATGCCGGGCCCGGCTCCTGACTACCGGTACATGCCGGAACCTGAGCCTGACTTCCAGTGCACCCAGCTTCCGAAACGCACTGGCAGGAGAGGACGGAGTAGGAAAAGGAGGCAGCAGCTGAGGAGGGCCAGGGCCTGGCAACAGCAACAAGAGGCCTAGCAGCTGGGCCAAGTCTCTGGTTGCCTCCGCCGCTGGGCCCTGGCTCTCGGCTCTCCCCAGTTGCTCCCTCTTCCCACCATTGCACACCGGAAGCTGGGTGCACCTGGAAATCAGACAGCTTCCAGCACGCAGCAGCAACCAGAGGCCCATCAGCGGGACACAGAAGTTCCCCCACAGCCACTGGGTCCGGAACCTTTGTCACGGCACTCTCCTCCACTGTCGACGGCTCTACATACACACACAGACAGACATAAGCGCACACACATACTGTACATATATAGGTGTTCAAACACAGGGCCGCAGACAGATTTGCCAGGGCCCAGGACAAGAGTTACTTCCACCCCCCATTGGTGGTCTTGCGAGCCCCCCATTTCACACCGCGTGAGCCTCTCCTATTACCCCCCTCTTCCCATGTA
Source organism: Ascaphus truei (assembly GCF_040206685.1). Lineage (NCBI taxonomy): Eukaryota > Metazoa > Chordata > Amphibia > Anura > Ascaphidae > Ascaphus > Ascaphus truei. The sequence continues at coordinate 205,283,900 of NC_134486.1, read as the reverse complement.
TTTTTCTTCCCTATCTCTAACTCTTCCTCACTCATTCCTCCCCTCACCCCCTCTCCTCTCTCTTCCCAACACCATCAATTAGCCCACTCTCACTCAATACCCCTCCTTACGCTCATTCCCTCTTCCCTCCCCCACACACACAATCCCCCCCCCACAATATACGTACCAAAAATGCCCACCCCCCAAATACATACGAAAGAAACACCCCCAAATACATACAAACCTCCCCCCTATACATGTAAAAAAAATAAAACATAACAAAAAATAAACACCCCCACCCCCCTAATAAATACAAAATACACACTTACCTACCTTGGGGATGTTCCCTGGACACGGTTCCTCGGCTCTCCCCCAGCTGCAGCTGGACTTTTGCCTAGCTTCCCTCTGAGCTAGGGTTGCCAGGTGTCCACTATTGATCCGGACTGTCCTGTATTTGGACACTGTCCAGTAACAAAAAGTAGCGATAATACTGGACATGTATGTGTCCTGTATTACCTCTCTGGACATAGTGACCTGACAGGCTTTTAGGGTCACTGGACTTCCCTGAGCAGGGCTGTTGCTAGAGGGCTGTGCAGCTTCTTCCATCCTGATTGGCTGCATTACCCAGCAGCAGCCAATCAGGAGGAGGTTTCAGGAGCCTGGGGGTGGGGCCAAGGATTGGAGAGGTGTGTGTGTTTCAAGCGCGTTGCACCTTTCACCATTGTGTCCAGTATTTTTGGAGAAATCCCCTGGCAACCCTATCTCCCATGCCTTGTGGGCCTCCTTCACTGTCCCATGCCGTGTCGCTCTCCCATGCTGTTGCGAGCGCCGACGTCAGAGAGAGGCAGGACAGGGAGGGAGGCCCGCAGCTGGGGAGCCCGGGGTCCAGTACCTCTGGCTGGGCCCAACTTCTTTGCTCGGCTGACGGTCCTCTCGTTGCCTCCGGGCCTAGGCTCTCCCCAGATGCAGGCCACCCTCACTGACACTGTCCCACACTGAGTCGCTCTCAAATGCCGGTGCATTGGCGTGGGACCTTGTCAGTGAGGGAGTCCCGCAGCAATGAGAGGACGGACAGCCAGGCAAAGAAGTTGGGCCCGGAACAGAGGTCAGGCTCAATTTCCAATGCTGGCCGGGCCCCCGCAGCCACTGGGTCTGGGACACTTGTGTCCCCCCCCCCTCCTGTGCGCATACACAGATAGGCACACACAAACATACAAAAAGAATGCAGGAAAGCTCATGCACACCTACATAAATGCACAAAAAATCTAATTTTATTTTTAATCAAAATAGCTACACTGGTTGCACAAACCACATAATATACGAGTCAATTTTAAGAGTTCGGAGACTTGTCACAGTGAACACAAGACATATTACCAGGAGGAAAACAAGCAACCCTATTATCAGTTCCAAGGATCAATGGTAGTTAGTTAATGTTGAAGTCCATCACAGAAATAAGATGTCTTTGGTCTATACATTGACCTTTCTCAAAAACTAAAATCAGATCACACCTCCCTTTCAGTTGAAATTTCCTGCGACCGACTGTATTCAGTGTGACATGGCCAATGAACTTTTAAAATGTACTGATATTTAGCAGATTCTCTATTTGATGTCTGTAACACCAAGCTACAGTATGTGCTGAATCACCGCAGCTATCCTTGCTATGGTTGAACTGAATTGTTTCATTCTCAGCAAATGGAGTATATTTGCTAACTTAAGTTTTAAAATTTTGAGCTCATCTAGACCAGGGGTGCGCAAGATTTTCCAGTGGGGGCGCGGCGTTGCAGAGGTCGAGCGCTCTCCCCCAAAGCATTTAAATGAAATGCCGAGGAACCGCGCAAGGCCTCTGTAACTTCTCCAACCTTGTCTTTGGCGATGAATCCCAATGGTAACCCAGCGTCAAATGACACCCCAGGGTCACGAGAGGTCACATTGCTATGACAACCTGACATCACATGACGCCGGAGCCAAGCAGGGGGGGTGGGGGGGGGGGGGCGAGCAGGAGAGGACAGCAGGGCAGCGGGGAGGAGAGCAGGCAGGGGGGCACAGGGAGAAAAGATTGTGCACCACTGATCTAGACTATCAACATGTCATCAATGTTATTTTCTAGTGCATCAAAGTTAGCATTGCCTTAAAAAACTTGAAGTTGTACATAATGTTTTTATTTTATTTATTAACAGTCTGCATAATCTGCAACTACGCTATGTTTATTGAAAATAGGTGACTCCAGTAATATTCTGCAGCCAATTATATTTCTCCATTGAGACACTAAATGCAGATGATCATCATGAAACAGAACTGAGGTATCTGTTTGAGATTAGCAATGATAATCAAATTACATTTTTTTTGCTAAATACTGTACACTGGCGACACACTTTATTCGAGCTCGGCTAGTCCCACGAATTCGGGTATACCTGGGTGTATTGAGGTTTGTGACTGTTTTCTGCCCGAGTATATTGGGTTATTTCCAGGCAGGGATTGAAGCATTTTATTCCCGCTGGCTGCAATACTGCACAGTATATCTATATATACTGCATTACAATTCATGAATTTATGCCATCTGGTAGACACGCGAAGCATTGCAGCCTATTAAATCCTAATCATTATCATTTAACAGATCAGCCGCCCGTCAGCCAGGCATGAACCCAGGCTGGGAAGGCAAACGCAACGGGGCTTGTCAGAGGTGAGGAGCGGCGCATTCCAGGTATCTGCCAGGTACATACTGGGTATTTGCTCGAATAAAGTGTGTCGGTGCAGTACATCTTAAATTGCAGAAAATAAAGAAAAGAAAAAAGCGCAAAACCCATAGTGTAGATGTTTAATAATAGAATAGAAAGAATGGTTAAAAATCACTTACAGGCGTAAGTTGTTACCAGGCACATAAATATGTGAGATGGTCAGTTGAGAAGTATCCGCCGGAACAACCGCAGTATCCTTGCTCTCCTGCCTGGTGTTTACTCCCACACTGGATACTACAAGCAAGCTCTGAGTACTACAACAGGACTTCTAGCTTGGCAACCTTAGTAGACACAGCCCTACGCGTTTCAAAGATAGATTCCTCTTCATCAGGGGAACTGTGTCTCTAAGGGTGCCATAGTTCCTATATGTAGTGTTACTCTAACTCGTGTCCACCAATGAGAACGAAGACGAATGGCGGCGCACAGCCAACAAGAACTCCACGAGGGTAGACTAACGTGGCTTTTAAAAAATATATTTATGGGGCGTGTCCAGGACGCCAACAGGAATGGCTGTGTGAGACAGGAGCTCCGCAGACCCTACTAGCTAAACAAGACTAAAAGCGCCTTTCCCCCCAACCCCCAGACCCCAAAATACTAACTACAGCTGCCCGAACAAGCAGGCATGGCAGCTAAACAAAAATCACAACCTGTACAAGGGGTGACGAAATTCTTCTCCCCCTCACAAAAAAACGCTGAGGCGGACGGCAAATCTCAAGATGGCGTCGGCTCCACGAGCGCACGAGGTGCAAGGCCGCAGGTCCCGGAGCGCGACCGGGGAGAGGACACCCATAACCCAGAGACGACCCTCACCCGAGCATATATGCAGGAAATTATGAAGGGTATGCTGGATGACCTGCACGTCTCTATCCAGAGTGATCTGCGAGCAGTAGTAGCGGAGCTACACCAGGACATTAATGGCCTAACGGAACGCACGACCGCCCTGGAAGTCAAGATGGGGGAAACACACCAGGCACAAACAGTCGCAGAGGAGGAGATATTCAGGTTGGGAATGGAGGTTAGTAACCTGAAGGACACACTAGAAGATCACGAAAATTGTGATAGAAGACAGAATATCAGGTTAAGAGGCATCCCTGAATCTGTTCTCCCCGGCCAGCTGCAGACATACCTCACTGATCTCTTCATATCACTGTGCGACGACCTCGAGGTAAAAGACCTGGAGATGGACAGGGCCCACCGCACCCTGGGACCGCGCTCAGATGACCCGAATAAAACGAGGGACGTCATAGCGCGTCTCCACCGATATACGGTCAAAGACAAAATCATGAGGGCCAGTAGGGCGAAGGAACCCATCACATTCCGAGACTACTATCTCCAGGTCTACAATGACCTATCAAAGCTTACCGTCGACAAACGGCAGGAACTACAGCCATTAACTAAACTGATGAGGGAACAAGGCATAAAATATAAATGGGGCATCCCTTTCAAATTAATTGTAAACCGAAACGGAAAATTCCACACAATAAGGCACCCCACAGAGATGACCCGCCTGGCCAAAGCTATAGGCCTTGACCCCCCTCCAGCATGGGATTCGGACACATCCGGGGCCCACAACCGGGACGCTGAAGAACCAACGGTCAGGGCATCACAACGGCTAGCTGGACAAAAGCAACAACAAGCACGAAGATAAAGATGCCAAAACTTACCTACATTACTTCAATCCCAGTTGACAGTTTCTCCCCAGCAAGGCTCTACCCTGCTATGTTGACAGCGGACGCCTCATGAATCCAGAAAAATCCAGCGGAAACCAGGACTACAGTGAACCCACGGAAGCAAGAACCCCAGAGGCAAGCCCCACAGTCGACTGCAGACGGCCCCCACCATTCCTAGATCGGCAACCGAAGGAACGCGGAACAAAGATGGCCGCCATCACACCCAGGATTTCCCCGAGGCCCAGAAACAGCTACCTGAAGCCGGTCCGTGGAGGGGATCGGAAGGAGGAGGAAGCAACTCCGCTGTCATGCGAGAGAGGAGAGCGGCTGAAGGAGAGCCATGGCCTGCCCCCTCGTGTTATCTATCCTCCCACTCCCTGTCTCCTTCCTCCGCCATCCGCGGGGGAAAAACTCCCGGGGAGGAATAGGAGCAAAAGCCGCGGTGTAAACACTTCCCGAGGTACGTGACCGAAAGGCGGAGATCGCGGACAATCTCCTCATCTTAACCGTGAGTATAGCGCCCCGTAAGACTAGTCCCCAGACACTAAAGGAGAAACGCGCTCAGCGCGAGACTGTGGGCCTGCAAAACGACGAAGAACTCCGTACCACCCTTTTATCAGTACTGTGGGGTCCAGGGCCGAGTCTACTACCTGCCTGTCCACCTATGGTCGGACCAGACCCGAAGGGGCCCCAGATCTCAGATCTGCCGTAACACGCATAACAAATATGAACAAAGCTGACCCCCTTTGGGTACTCACGTTTCCCACATACCCCCCCCTCCCCCCCCTCTTCGTAGGAAACTATGTCCGTTAAAGGGATCACATAATGAACAATGCTGATGATACTGTTGTATTTTACCTGAAGTGTCCGTTATAAAGGCTGCAGCAGACCGCTTATCCCATATAACTCTCAAAAACAAAATAAGGACCACTAAGTCTCCTCCCAATTACCCAATAGAAATGTTAACTGTTGTGTATTGTTTTAAAAATGAAGCTGAATGCAAAGGTTAAACGGACTCTGAAACCCTTCATGTCAAGCCCTTAACCACAATCAAAAATGCATGTTGTTTCAGAACCCAGAGTTATAAGCGAATGTGCAAAGGATTATTTACTATGTACCCCCTTCCCATCCACCCCCCCTACCCTCCCCCCACACACCCCCACCCCTATCCCACCTGCGACCGAGGGGCAGGGAGGGGAAAGGCGCAATACATCGACAACAGAGGGTCTGGACCCCTCCTGTTGCGCACCGGCCATTGGCGCCGGTCTCACCCCTACAGGGCAAGTCTGCCCAAATGCCGGTCTACCCTAGACCTGGCAACACCATGTTAAGGCCCAGGAAGGCCCTAATCCTTTCTCTTCTCTATCTGTTGACCCTGTCCCAGCAGATCTTTATCCCCCTCCCCCCCACTCCTCCCACCTCTCCCCCCTCCTTAGTAGGCCATATTCTCCCCCAAAAGGAGCTCCCAAAAAACAAATAAACCAAGACACAGTGACCCCCCAAAAACTAAAGGCAAGATCTCTCCTAATGGGAAAGGGGAGATACCGAGACCCCGAACCACAAAAAACAAACACCGTAATGATGTCAGTAGCCCCAATTAAAATTCGTTCGCTAAACGTTAAAGGACTACAAAACAATAGAAAGCGGAGGTTAGCCCTCCAGGATATGAAAAAATCGGGGGGAGACATCATATTCCTACAGGAGACCCACTTCACATCACAGGACCCCCCAAATTTATTAAAAAAACGTTCCCAGCATGCTTTTTTGCATCATTCAGTAGTAAAAAGAGGGGTGTGGCTATCCTAATCAGACAAGGCACCCCATTTAATCATGTCAAAACAACAGTGGATCCGGAGGGTAGATTTCTGGTGGTATATGGCTCCCTAAAGGGCTCGGCAATTGCCCTGATCAATGTATACGCCCCAAACGAGAACCAAACAGAATTTCTACAAACTGTTCTCGAGGGCGTTGACCCGGGATATCTGTCATCGATGATAGTGGGAGGGGACCTAAACATGGTCCTAAATCCCACCGAAGACAGATCAACCACAATGGGTCCTCCCCGCACAGCCCACTCCCAGATCAAGGGGAAAAGGTTTAGGGGAATCATGAGCGAGTTCTCACTGGTGGATGTTTGGAGAACCCAACATCAGGGTCAGAGAGACTACACCTTTTACTCAGCACCTCACCAGACCTACTCTCGAATAGACTCTCTTCTAACCACCAAAAATGTGATGGCAGCAGCCATTGAATCAGACATTGGCTCAATCACCTGGTCCGATCACGCCCCGATTACCCTGACACTATCAATACCCTTTGAGAAAACAACGAATTACTCCTGGAGACTAAATGATTCACTTCTTAATCACCCTGAAGTAGAAAGGGAAATTAGAACCTCACTTAAGGACTATTTCTTTTTCAACGCAGGGACAGTCTCCTCTCCAGCAATCCTATGGGAAGCCCATAAGGCAACTATCAGAGGGACAATTTATTTCCATCGCATCCCACAGGAAAAAAGCCCACCAAGCAATAATCAAAGAACTCACAGATAGTATCAAATCAATAGAACAAACCCATAAGGATAACCCTTCAAAAAAGATATACAGAACATTGCTAATGGCCAGAACAAAACTTAGGCAAGCTCAGCTGGAGGATGTTGAAAAGGCCCTCAAATGGACCAATCAACAATATTATGACAAGGGTAACAAGGCCGATAGACTCTTGGCCAGTAAATTTAGAGGGGTACAAAAAATATCACAAATAACAGCGATCAAGAGTAGGTCTGGGGAGATACAATACAGTGACAGCAAAATAGCAGCGGAATTTACAAAATATTATACTGAGCTCTATAACCTAAGATCTAAAAACGGCCGACCTGAACCTATAGCAACAGAGCTCATAACACAATACCTAGACAAATGTCAACTCCCTGTATTAACAGAGGAGGAAAACACGGTCCTCAATACTGAGATTAAAAAAGAGGAACTGGAAAAGGCGGTCAAATCACTAAAAATAACTAAGTCTCCTGGCCCTGACGGTTTCACAAATGTCTACTACAAGAGATTCTTGCCCACACTATCCACGCATCTTTTAAAAACATTCAACCACTTTATGGAAGGGAACCAAATTCCCCCCTCAATGTCCAACCTAGCTATCATACACAAGGACGGCAGAGACCCGATGCAATGTGGAAGCTATCGTCCAATCTCCCTCCTCAACAGTGATCTCAAATTATACAGTAAAATACTTGCAAACAGATTGAACCCCATCTTACCGAGACTAATTAATATTGATCAAGTAGGATTTGTCGCGGGCAGGCAAGCCTCAGACAACACTCGGAAGATAATCTACATTATTGACCATGTACACCTCACAGGGACCAAAGCACTACTTTAAAGCTTAGATGCAGAGAAGGCGTTCGATAGAATAAACTGGCAATTTTTGGACCATACTATGTGCAAATTTGGCTTCAAAGACGCATACTTAGAAGAGGTCCGTAGACTCTACCAAAACCCGTCAGCTACAGTAAAATTACCGGGGGGCAATAACCAGAGATTCGAGATTACAAATGGAACTCGACAGGGATGCCCCCTATCTCCTCTCCTCTTTGCACTTACCATAGAGCCACTGGCATCGGCAATACGACTCAATATAGACATCCAATGAATAGAAATTGGCCACAGGCAGCACAAAATATCCATTATTCGCAGACGATGTCATCTTAACTCTCTCCAAACCCCAAATGTCCCTACCCAACCTCCAAAAAGAACTCAGAGATTTTGGAAAAATCTCAGGATATAAGATTAATAATGATAAATCGGAAGTCCTGAATCTAAGCCTGCCAGAGCCGGAGGTAAAACTCCTCAAACTAAACTTTAACTATCGATGGAGCTCCTCCTGTATCAAATATTTGGGAGTCAAGATATCGAGGACCTACCAATCATTATATCAACATAACTATCCGGCCCTGTTCCAAAAAATCAAATAAGATCTAAATAAATGGGGGGGGAGATACCAGATATCTTGGATCGGGAGAATGATCTCAGTTAAAATGAACATACTCCCTAGATTGCTATATTACTTTCAGACTCTCCCGATCCACATCCCCGGCTCGGAATTAAAAAACATCCAAAAGCTAATCTTCCAATTCATTTGGCAAGGGAAGAAACCCAGAGTCCCCAGAACGGTTCTTTTGGCCGCAAGGAGGAGGGGAGGAATGGGAGTCCCAGACATCACAAGATACTACCTAGCCGCACAACTGCGACAGGAAGTGGTCTGGAACGCTAACCCAAATCAAAACTGCTGGCTAGAGATAGAAACGCACTATGCCGGGACGCCCTCACTGCCGGCCTGCCTTTGGTCCCTGAGTAAGGAAGACATGCAGAACAGCAAACTCAAATTAGGCCCTATGAGACACACATGGGAGACCTGGTCGAAATGCAAATACAAATTTAAGCTCACAACACCTCAATCCCAACTTACACCAATTCACGAAAATCCGAAATTCCCACCTGGATGTGAGCCCAGACAATTCGATCAATTCAAAACAAAAGATATCAAAGTGGTTGCCGACCTCCTGAGCTTCGGGGAGTTCCTGAGTTATCAAAGACTACAAACTAAATATGAAATGGTAGGATTAAACGTTTTCAAATACCTACAAATTCGGCACTTTATTCAAACATTATCCCCAACGTTGGAAATTCCCCCTCTCACTGGATTCGAACGGCTCTGCAGAGAGACAGGCCACCAGAGAGGTCTTATAACGCAAATTTGTGCAGAACTGGAGAAGGCATCCGTAGCCCCCAACGCACGATTATATGCTGCATTGGGCAGCAGATTTGGATATAGTTATAGACCCAGAGGATTGGGAAAGTATTTGGGGAAATGCCTCAGGAACTTCCATATGTACCACAATCAAAGAAAATATATATAAAATACTATTTCGCTGGTATCTTACCCCAGTTAGAATAAATCAAATCTACCCCCAGGCTTCCGATTTATGCTGGAGAGGCTGCGGCCAAAAGGGGGACATGGCCCACATCTGGTGGTCATGCCCGGAAATTCAAAGATACTGGGAAACCATTCAAAAACTAATTGAAGAGGTCACGGACCTCAAAATACCCATTGACCCGCTGACCTATCTGTTGGCCAGGCCCTTAGATACGCTGGACCGACCAACAGGCAAATTAGTCTCCTTCATTCTCACTGCGGCTAGATGTGCGGTGGCAGCCGCCTGGAAGAAGGTGTCTCCCCCCTCCAAGCAAACAGTGATAAAAAGAGTGCAAGAGGTGATGGATATGGAGAGATTATCCGCCTTTTTGAAAAGATCCACCACCTCTTTTAATAACATTTGGGACCCCTGGATAACTCAAATGGCGCTCCTGCGCCGAAACCCCCTATAGAAATAGAGGGACACAACAAATAGAACTAAGGCCCTAAAAAGGGAAGCCAACGAGAAGGGGAGCAATGCCCCCTCCCCCTCCCACTCCTTCCCCCCCCACTCTCTCACTTTCTATCTCCTTCTAACCCCATTTCTGTTTCCATACTCACGTCACCCCGACAGCCCCCGAAGGGTCAGGGGGGGCGTTGAGTCTATCTCCTTACCCCCCACCCCCCCAGTTGAAAAGTAAAAACCTGGATTAGGCTGTTATATCAAATGTACCTATAATGTTGTGAAATATTGTAACTGCCTAATAAAAAATTTGAAACAAAAAAAATATATATATTTATTGGCACATTGACTGGAAAAAAAACACTCTAACGCGTTTCGTTATGTAGCACTTCCGTGTCTGAAATCAGCATACCCTCGGCCAATCGCCGAGCCGGAACACAGGTGGTGCCTAATGTGTATGTGATCGCCGATCACAGGTGCTAGAGTGCAGGCACAGAGTACACACATACTGCTGCGGCCAAGTTTATTCGAGCATTTGCCCGTTCTTGGCCGCAGCAGTATCCTGGCGCGCGCCGGAGGGTGACGGGCGCGCGCCGAAGCAGCGGAAGAGCGCCCTCCGATCGGGGCGCTCTCCCTACCGCTGCCGGGTCCGCCGGGTCCCCCGGAACCCCCTGCCGCCGTCCCGCGATCGCGGGACACCAGAGCTCCCTCGGGGAGCCCCTGGACGCGCGTGCAGGGGGCGCAGGCTCCCGATGACGTGTGACCGCGCGTCGGTGACGCGCGGCACGCCGAGGGGCGGCCACTAGCAAGCCGGGAAATCTCCCGGCTTGCGGTACCGGCCACACTTTAATAAAGTGTGTCGGTAGTGTAATACTAAAGTCCATACCACAAGACATAATAAGGTCTTCTTGTAAGCACTGGCACAAAAGAAAGGACACATCCCCTCCCTTTGTCCGCCAGACACCAAACAGCACAGGATGTATTTCTCTGCATCCTGTACTTTCTTTAGTGGGCACAGCAGTTACTGGTTGGGGCTCACTGTACTTGCTCCCCTTGGTGGAATTTAAAGGAGGGCCGGCACACTCTTTCAAGGAGTGTTTCTGGCTCTGCACTGAGTCACTCACATTGTGGTGGCAGGCTCTGGTTTTCCCTCCAGTCCCGGACAGATTTTTGCAACATAACTTGGTGCAGGCTGGCAGTCAGCAGCACATGTGCTCTCCTGACTTGGCGGGAGACGCCATTTTAGGGGTGATTCACTGTTGGCATTCTCTAATGAGGAAGCCTCCGTTTTGTGCACAGTCCCATTAATTATACTGCAGCTTTTTGCATAGATAAGGGAGTAGCCTTCTGGTGGAGCCTCTGGGGCCTTTAACGTCCGAGGGGCTTTTTCCTGGCATATTTCCTGATCTACCGTCCATAGTATGGTACACCAGTGAAAGGTGGGGTCATACTTTTCTCCTATCGCTCGCACTTTGCCTAAGCCCAGAAGATTCCCTAGGGATTCCTGAAGCGCACTCCCCTCCTCATCCATGGGCACATTCCCTACTGCTACCACGTGACTAGGCAGCTCTCCCATCCTGATGGCCCAGGCATGAACCTCTTGGCTTGTAGGTAGTAACACGGTGGACAATTTAGATGAACAATTTGATACAAAAATAGAATAGGGCACCCCAGGTCTGATCTCAACAGCGCCTCCAAAATGTAACGTGTTTTCCCCCCCAATCACATATAGTGTGCATGTGAGGTGGAATCTATATGTTACCAGGTGTGGTGCGTATACCTGCAGGTTCACAGGAGGCCTGAGCCTCCGCTGATGGGAACTTGGGGTGCTTCTCTGGAACGTTCTCGTCGGTCAGCGCCTCCACCTATGTAGGATTCTATAGGAATGTAGAATGCCATGTAAGAGACGTGTTCAGAAGTACGCAATGGAGACTGTTAAAAGGTGAAATTAAAATAAGGCTTTATTGCGCCTGTCACTTTAAACACAGCAAACATGTAAATCAGTAAACAAAATCCGCTCCACTTTGGAGTATATATACTGGACACTTGTAGTCCAGCTCTCTTTAACTGCGTGGTTACGATTCACCGGCCCAAATCATAGGGACATTTATATATATATATATATAAAGACATAGATAACAGTCTTATAAGAAAAGTCTTATCTGTCTCTTAGTTGTAGGGGGAAGGCTTCTCTCTTTCCTGGGTTGCTGCCTTTTCCTCAGGTTATCTCAGCATTCAGGTGTAGAAGTCTTGTGAGCTCCAGACATCTGTGATCCCTCTATCAGTCTCATCTGTGAGACTCAGGAACCTCTGCTCTGTCTGTTTCCTTGGTCAGCCCAGTTGTAGACTAAGGAATCTCTCTTCCTGTCTCAAAGGCAGGCTTTTCTAACCAACCTCTAATCAGCCAGGTGGTGTTGGTTAACTGACTACCAGCAGTTAACCACCACACTGCTGGATTAGAGGTACCTTTTTGAACAGGGACAAATCCCCTGTTACATACCTCCCCTGTTTGTGGGAAGCTCGGGCTTGCCACGGCCAAAGCCCATCCTTCCACTCTCATTCGAGATATCTCAGTGACTTGAATGAGAGTGGATGGAGGAGGAGAACCCTCAGTCCTGCTGGGATTAGAGCCCTTTCTCCAGTTTAGTAGTGTCTCCTCTAGAAGGTGCTTGAGATCAGCAGTGCTCAGTCGCTCAAGGAGAACCTTTTCCAAGTCCAGTCTTTCTACTGACCACATGGTCATGAGCTTTCCCCTGTGTCGGGCGCTCCTCTTTTTGTAGGCAGACTGTATGGCGACAGTCCCAGAGCGTATATGCATATTGCTTTCTTTCTCCATCTTTCCCATGTACTCCACTTTAGCACCAAATTTCCACTTCATGGTATCACAAGAGCACCCAAGAACAGCCCCCTGAGCCCTCAGTTCTTGAAGCTATCTTCCTGCACTTTTCTCATTCAATGTAGTTGCCAGTTCAGCTTCTTTGGGATTGAGTTGCGATTCCAGCTCCATTTCCAGAGAACGTTCTATCTTTTCAGCTTCCTCAGCTAAGGATTCTTCTGGCTTTGATTCTGCACTCCTACCTCTACCCTGTTGGGCGGCTGCTGGTTTGGCTAGTGCTTTCGTAGGTGGCTCAAACTTTGTAATCTTGTTTTGAAGGTGAGTGGTGTCCCCAGCTCTCACTGTACCCTTGTCCTCATGGGCATTAGTTACTGTGGGATACCGATGCTTGGGCAGAGCCAATACCTTTTTCCATATTGGAGGCATCTGTAAGTTACTGGTCTGCAGAGTCTCACTCTGTTTCTTGAGTGTATCCTGCTTCTCCTTTCAGGGTCTTTATTTCTTCATTGTGCTTTCTCTGAGCTTGCTTGCACCTATCATTCATTATTTTGTGGAACACTGTGAACTTCCTCGCTTGGGCCGCCGATACTCGTCTCAGTTTCTGGACCTTTTTACGCTCCCTCTTGTACCGAGTCACCTGGCCTCTAAGCTTAGCCTCTAGCGATGCTTTGGTGATGGTCAGGGTAGCCTTCAGTTTATCATGCTGCTTTGCGAGGACACACTGGGTAATCAGGCGTTCCTGCAGCACTTGTATGTCATTAGCAGCCTGCAGATTTTCTTCCTGCAGAGTTCGTTGCTTCTCCTTGGCATTCTGGAGGTGTGTATGCAGACCTTGCAGTTGGTTCTGCAGTCGGTGCTCTGCTTCAAACTTCTCATCTTCCAACAGTTTCTTTATTTTTTCAAGCTCATGCAGCTTTTCATTCTTTCCATTGACGTGGTCTGTCAACTCAGAATTTTCTTTTTTTAATCTTAAATTTTCTCCTTTTTCAGTCTCTGTACTATTCAGGGCCTCCTTGTAGTCCGCCTTCCATTTTCGCACCTCTGCTTGGAGACTGACTATCTCCTGGCATGAGATTTCCTTCTTTAGGTTGAGGGTCTGAAGCTCCTTCTGAGAGACTTTGAAATATGTATTAAGATTGTCAATAGTTTTTTAGAATTATCCAGCTCCTCAGCGAGACTGTGAAGTTCCTTTTTGGAGACTTTCAGTTTTGTGCGGCAGGTGTCGATCTCGTGGTGTGAGGCATCCAGTGCTGTGCGGAGTGTATGAACCTCCACTGGGATACGTCCACCTCTGTCCGGACACTGTTGACCTACTGTTGTGAGGCATTCAGTTGTACGCAAAGAGTGTGAACCTCTTGCTGAAACACTGTAATCTCCTTCAGTGCCTCCTCATATTTCTGCTTCAGCTTAGCCATCATTTTATCAGATTGGCTCTGCTTTTCCACCATGGTGGTATTAGTAGTGTTTGCAGCATCTAGCTCAGTCTTGAGATCGTCCAATTCTGTCCTGGCCAAAGAGTACATTGTGAGCACATATTTGTGTAGCTTCACGTTATTTTTCAGTAGCTCTGCCTAATCATCTTTCTTTTGTTTCAATTGTTCACGGAGCAGATCACAGTCATGCCTGGCAATTTTCAGGGCATCTTCAGGGCTGGTCAAGGGATAGTCACTCATTGGTTCCGGCTCCGCTTCCCTGGTATGGTAGTGTAACGGGTGTTCCCTCTGGCCTGACCCACCCAATCTCATATTGGCCCGTGTAGTCTAACCAGTCTCCCATTACAAGGCGTGTGTGGTGGTGCACCTGCAAGTAACAGGACTCTTGAGTCTCCCGCTTGGTGTTATTAGGGGATGTCATCAGGACAGGTAGCTGAGGTAGTGGGTACGAGTCCAACTTACATCATGTGCAGCGCCTCCACCTCATCAGGATCTGTGCTTCCGCAGGGAGATGGTCCTGGTGAGGAACTCCTTCTTGGTGCCATCCACTGTTGAGTAATCTCACACTCACACAGTGGGGTTCTTTTTCTCAAGGACATCTTTATTGAATACAGGGATGTAGCAGACTGCCCCATGCAGCTGCCGGCTCTAGCCGCACATCTCTCCGTGCTGTCCCTTTGCCAGGTACGCCCTCCCGTATTGAAGTGGGATTCCCTTTCTCCTAGGGAGATCACCGCTGTGCCAGGTCCCTGGACACAGTATGGCGTAGACAAACTTAACTGATCACTCTGCTACCGCTAGTTACTGCACTAGGGTCACAAAAGTGATTCTCCAATCTTGTACCTTCTGGTTACTATTTCTCCACCAACAACAACACTAACTGTCAGTGTTGTGCCCTTTATACTCCAGGGGGCAGGCGCATCTCTGAGGTCACTATCCAGGGACTCAGAGCATACAGCCACTCCCATCCTTACACAGGGCACCACACTAGGGTGTGAGGGAAAAACCTCCATAACTACTGTGGGCAGGCCTGTATTTACCAGGACTTACTGCCAACAGGGAAGATGTATGCAGTCATTATTATGCATGGCTACAGTAGGTTGAGGGTTTCTCACTATTAGCACTGGACAGACACTTCTTTGGGGTACACGACTTCTGCCTTGGGCCCTCTGGATATTCGTTTATCCGCGGGACGAATTCTCCATTTTCTCTAACCTGCAGGGCATCTTGGTCCCCCTTTTCCTCCGCGGGGTCTGCGAACATGTCTGTTCCTTCCACGGTAAGTGAAGACCTGCTTTCTTTTTATTTTTTCACCTCTTTGTTTTGGATGACTCCGTCCCATCAGGAATACTGGAGTCTCCATCTTTATTTGGAATATGAGCAGCTTCGCTGGATCCACCATGCTTTTCTTGTGATTGTATTAGCTGGCATATATATTCAGTGATCTGCTGCTCCCGCTCTTGCCGATTGCATTCGTCATCATAGAGAGCGGTCTTTTCGGTTCGTACCGATTTCAGGAACCCCCACCATTCTTGGGGTGTTTTGTGGGTGTGACACGGTTCGGGTTCCCCATAAGAGATGTCTTCCTCCTTATCGGACTGGAAGGGCCACTCTTCCATGGGGTAGGGTTCATTACAGGAACACTGTATCTTGTCCTCCATTTTGGGGCTATCAGGTGTATTTTTCTTCCTGACCTCTGAAGGCGCTATTGCAGCTGTTGCCACTGTATTTGCTAGAACCCCAAATTTTGGTAGTCCTACAGGTGGGCAGATTTTGCTTGTAGAGTTCATAGCTTTCACAGGCGTCTCTGTAGACTTTTTCTTTACTTTGGTATGTTTTACAATATTAGCAGTGCTGTGCATGCATTAACTCTCATCGTCTGAATAACGCCTGAAGGGACACTACTCCGTGTGGTGGGGTTCTTTACACCAGTAACACATTTTCTTCCCCATTTTTGCAGAGTCTCTATTTGACTTCAGCTCGGTGGCCATTTGAAATTCCCAGAATCAGTACCTTGCATCGGTCACATTCTGTAAAAGTTCCCCTGCTTCAGCACAGTCTTGCATCAATTTTCACACTTTTCTGCATATACTCCATTCACAGCTGGTAGTCCTATGCGGTGTGGCAGCCTTTACTTCCAGAATCAGTACCGCTTTTGGGTCACCGTCTGTATTCACTGCTTCAGCGCAATTTTTTGATTTTTTTTAAAGAAAACAACAAAGCCTAGCTCCTCTGGAGCGCTAACTTACTTCTTGAACCCTGACTATGGCTGGAAGGCAAAGCCCCTTTTTCAACAATCATATTACACATTATTGTGATAGGCAAGTAAGGTTTACCTGCTTCAGCAGTCTTTCTCTCTCTCCTCTTGGGATTGGGGAAGTCCATCTTTGGTTTTGTGGCTTTCTTCAGTGCAGTGTAGATTTCCTGCCTGGATGTGTATCCCTTTAATTCTGATCTCTGCTGCAGGGGAATCTTTGTTTGTAAGACTGTATGCAGGCAAAAAGCAAAAAAAATAATTCACAGGCAATCTCCGGGGCCCCTTTTAACTTCAAGGGCCACCTTTCATCCCAACGTCTGACACCATATGTAAGAGACGTGTTCAGAGGTACGCAATGGAGACTGTTTTAAGGTGAAATTAAAATAAGGCTTTATTGCGCCTGTCACTTTAAACACAGCAAACATGTAAATCATAGTATAGGAAAAACAGTTACAATAGCGCTCTAACAAACCCAAAAAATCAAAATATAATATTTATAACCACTAATGTGTAAATAATGAACGTGATTTGTAAAACAATATTAGTAATAACACACGTGCCTCAATTAAAGTGCATATAAAGTGAAAGGGACTAGAAAACAGACTACAACCCTTGAAAAAGACTGTTCCACTTGTCTTTTCTCAGATGATCTTTCAAAAGGTCAGGGGAGCTTGTCTCGTAGCCATAAAATAGAAGAAAACATTACATAGTGCAATAATGTTTAACAGTGAATGGGTGCAAACTAACTCAAAATTGACTACTCACATTCAAGTAATCAAAATCAAGCAGTCATCCAACTTAAGGGGTGGATGCGCCCTATGTGATTGCAGCAGCCACCACCTCCAAGGAAGAAAAAATGAGAGACCATATAGTGTAGAGGGTAAAAAATTCTAATAGGGAATACACAAATGAAGGCTTACACTTAGTACAGTCGAAGAAGGCAGTAATGGATAGCGGATAACGGATATCCCTTGGGTCGCGGTCCCCTTGGTTGCTCGTTCTCCTCCGCTCCCCTGGAAACACTGGTATCCACGCCGGGGCTCCCGTTACGTCACTTCCGGTGCACCGAGAACCACCGGATCTGGTGATAGAAGTGGGTCCTTGGTGTTTCTTCTCTTGGTTGTTGGTAGGCTGGAACACTCAACGCGTTTCGTCGTTATCTCTTACGACTTCGTCAGGAGTGTCTATTGGCTGCTCGGTCTGATGTTATATACCCTAAAGCCCTCCCTCTTACTTATATCTTATTGGCTAATTGTAGTGACGTCACAGATGTAAACAGAGTTGGTGGGTATAACTCATTAAATACCTTACTACATCCTCCCTTTCATAATATCACAAATACTATATATAATGAAATAAAAGGGCAGGGTTACATAATTTATACATAGGATTGCCTAATGCGGCATAGAGACAAACAAATACTAGTATCACATATTAATATAAAAATATAAAAAGGCTCAAAAAACTTTCTAACCTATATCCTAAATTAAAACAACTTTAATCACGGCGATTGTAGTTTCTCGCAGAGGCAAAGAGAAAAGGAAACACAAAAGGAAACATAATTAATACATTATTCTTAATGACAATATAATACTGCAACAAGTTTCCGAATATTTAAAGGAACACTCCCAATTCGATATCCACATTGAGTTCCCTAGGAGTTAGGGTTTTCAATGTGAAAATCCAGTATGTCTCTCTTTTGGTTAGCTGAACATTGCGATCTCCTCCCCTCCAATGAGGTGATACTTTTTCCAAAACCGTAAAAGTCAGTCCCATGGTGTTCCCTTGATGGTACTTAATAAAGTGTTCAGACAAAAGGTGTGGTTAATCCTCTCCTAATATTTCCTAAATGTTCTAAGATTCTAATTCGTACATCTCTGGAAGTTTTGCCAATATATTGAAGTCCGCAGGGACATGTGATCATATAAATTACATGATCTGTTCTACATGTGACATGTTGTTTTATATAATATTTTTCTTTTGTCACATGAGAAGTAAATGTAAATTTGTCAGTTGTCCTATACTTGCAGGCTTTACATATTGTACATCCAAAAAAACTTTTATTACAGGTAACCAATTATTTTCTCCTTTTTCTTTTATTTTAGGCAGCGAGCTTGGGGCTAATTGGTTCTTTAAATTATTGGCCTTCCTGAATATAACCATTGGCACATGTAAATCAGCAAACAAAATCCGCTCCACTTTGGAGTATATATACTGTACACTTGTAGTCCAGCTCTCTTTAACTGCGTGGTTACGATTCACCGGCCCAAATCATAGGGACATTTAAATATATATATATATATATATATATATATATATATATATATATATAAAGACATAGATAACAGTCTTATAAGAAAAGTCTTATCTGTCTCTTAGTTGTAGGGGGAAGGCTTCTCTCTTTCCTGGGTTGCTGCCTTTTCCTCAGGTTATCTCAGCATTCAGGTGTAGAAGTATTTGAGCTCCAGACATCTGTGATCCCTCGTATCAGTCTCATCTGTGAGACTCAGGAACCTCTGCTCTGTCTGTTTCCTTGGTCAGCCCAGTTGTGGACTAAGGAATCTCTCTTCCTGTCTCAAAGGCAGGCTTTTCTAACCAACCTCTAATCAGCCAGGTGGTGTTGGTTAACTGACTACCAGCAGTTAACCACCACACTGCTGGATTAGAGGTACCTTTTTGAACAGGGACAAATCCCCTGTTACAGGCCCTAACATAGGAACCCACCCAGAAACCACATACACCAGGATTATGGCTAAAAGGTTTACTGGATGAGCAACACAACACAATAGTATCATATATAACAGTGCAACAATATCAGCATACACAACAATATATGCCACCCTCTGCCAGTAGCTGGCAGCTATAACCTTGCCCCTTAACTCGGCTATAACCTTCTTAGCCCCTAACTGGGCTATACCCTTACACCCCCTTCCCAACCCCGTGTCCAAAGAGTCCAAGCCCGAGCCCGGGGGATTTCTGGCCTAGGGCAGAAGCTCGCAACTCTCTGCCCCCCTTCCTTCCCCCACTGTCTCCTCAGTCAGACTGACTCATAGCACATTGCCCATACAATGTATCTACTCTCTGCAGGGAAAACTGCAAACATTATTGACTGCCTGCAATCATCTGACTCACCTGTCTCTAAGCCTGCTGGGAGTTGTAGTCCCCTCTGGGGCTTTTCCCTATGAGGACAGCATAGGCTCCTCTCTAATGGCCGCCTACCTCTCTCTATCTGCGCCTGCGCTAGACGAATGGGCGCCGCGCCACTTTCCTGCACATGCGCAACATCTAGGGGGCCTTCCTGCTTCCCTACACTTTCCTGCGCTATGTGCAATGGCCGCCGCGACTGCAAACGTGCACCGCACATGTGCGAACATGCACAAGATGGCGACGCCCTATCACTGATGTCGCCGGGAGCCGCGATCGCCCCTGCAACTGCATGACATGGTGCCGTGGTACCCGCTACTCTGTGCAGGTGAGGAGGGCCAGGGGGAACCCTGCTACATACATCACAGGATACCCAGATATATCCATTGTGCCACTCTACTTCCTCTAATAGTTTCAAAACATGAGTGGTATCCTTTAGATGTGAGGGGAGAGCTAAAACATAATCCTGGACAAATTAGCCGTAAAACAGTCTATTCCAGACACAATCGGCCTACCAGGTGGTTTAATTGTATACTTATGGATTTTATTGAGATGGTACATAAAGGGTATTTTTGGATGTATTACATTAAAGAATCCAAATTCTTTTTTGTTTAATATACCTACTGTAAATGCTTCACTGAGCATTGCA
Organism: Ascaphus truei; assembly: GCF_040206685.1. NCBI lineage: Eukaryota > Metazoa > Chordata > Amphibia > Anura > Ascaphidae > Ascaphus > Ascaphus truei. The sequence continues at coordinate 205,263,805 of NC_134486.1, read as the reverse complement.
TTAAGGTCAACTTGAAAATCTAACGTGGGATCCCTCCTAAGTAATTCATAAGTGCCGTTGTCACTAATAAGTTTCAACCCCTCTTTAAGATAGTCAACACTGTCTTGTATAACAATACCACCCCCCCCCTTTGTCTGCCTGTTTGACCACAAAGTTTGTATCAATCAACTTTGAGGTTCTCAATAGCCTTAATTTCCTATCCGCAAAGATTATTGCTTGTCCTATTAAAACCCTGTTCACATAAGATTTAGACATTTCTGTATACTGCAGCGTAAAATGTGCTTAAAAAGGTACCTTTAGATTGGACCGTATAAAATATAGATTTGGGTTTGAATTGTGTATGTTTGATTCCTACCTCTATATTATTAGGAGTTTCGGCCATTGAAGATTCATCTAAATTAACATGTATTGTTACATTTTCAAAATCCAAATCAGAACACTCATTTTCGTTTATTAGCGCAATCATTGTATCCATAATATTTTAATCCATGACCAGTGGATTGATGCCATCATCTACTGTACATTAGGCATGTAATTTTGAATTTTGAATAGTGCCGTTTGTGTGTCATCTTCCTAATGAACTTATTAAGGTCTATACAGTAAATAAATCGAATAATTTGGAACCACTGGTGGGTGCAAAGGACAAACCTTTACTAATCCGTCAGAAACACTTAAAGCCAAATTACTCATCAACGGTCATCAATTGAGGAACATTGAGAGACTTATGATAAAGCTTTTGCTACCGAAAGAGCAAATACATTAATAAATAAGAAAGAAAGAATACACAAACAATCAATAGCAACAAAAATGAAGTACTGTTTATTACGAAGTATAATGCTGCATCAAAACAAATCAATAACATAATCAGCAAACATTGGAATATTCTCCAATGTGACCCTATTCTAGCCCCTATTATTAACAACAGACATACGGTGATCTAAAAAACGTGCTAAAACCTTAAAATCGTTAGCACCCTCTAAATTAAAAAAGGTCCCAAGTGTCCCTATCATGCAACAAATTATCCAAGCCTATTGTAGGAAATTTCCCATGTAGAGACAGATGTATAACATGCAAATATATCACCACGTTACATCATTCACCTCCAGGCATTCGACATTTACATATCCCATTAAAAGCATGATTAATTGTAGAACCACATTTTTGGTTTATCTATTAGAATGAAAATGTGGTATGCAATATGTAGGCAGGATCACAAGAAGTCTCAAACAAAGATTTTTAGAACATCGGGGTAACATAATAAAAGGAGTTACGACTCATGGTGTTTGCAAACATTTTAAACTAAAACACAATATGGATCCTCATGGACTAAAAATTACAGGGAACGAACATGTCACTTGGATGATAAGGGAGGTGATAGAACTATGGCTTTATGACTTAGGGAAACTTATTGGATTCACCAATTAGGGACAATGTCACCCAGAGGACTAAATGAGGATATAGATCTTGCAGCATTCTTATGAAACTCATGTATCTATTGGTTCTAGTGTCTGCATTTATTGTTTTTTAATAATGTTATTAGTAACTTTTAGAACCACTGAGTTAATACTGTAGAACTATTTATATTCATTCAATTGTATTATGTTGTCATATTTTCTCATACCATAACATGTTGCCTTTATTGTTGGTTTTAATACTGACAGCCCCTTTTTACATCATTTGGTATTCTATCATGTTTAATATCCTATTAGCAGCCCTATTAATATCACTTTGCTGACAATTTAATATAATGATTCCAATATTAGCTCCCCTTTTAATAGTCTTATGAAGCTTTTTAAATATAAGTATTAAAGTCTCCAATATTTCTCTCTTAATATTATTACTATGCACTGATTTTTTAAGACCCTATTTTGTGACTATTCTCACTCAACGCCCATATATTATCATGGTCAATAGGTTTCATGACGCTAATATTTGCCTACACTATTAATGATTGGTTAATCTTCCAATCGTTCTCATTGGTGGACAGGAGTTAGCGTAACACTACATATAGTAACTATGGCACCCTTAGAGACACAATTCCCCTGACGAAGAGGAATCTATCCTCAAAACGCATAGGGCTGTGTCTACTAAGGTTGCCAAGCTAGTGTAATGCTTGTGCTGCCCAAAAACCAGACAAGACCCCGGTACTGAGGTGGGCAGGGAGTACACCACACACCCACACAAGCGGAGGCGTGCCTAGAGGGTGGTTTGTAACGTTGCCGGGTCTGGGCTGGAGAATGTAGAATTGTGGAAGTCCGTAAACCGAGGTCTGGGATTAGAGAGAGCTGCGAAGTCGGTTTCCGTGGTGCCAAGTTCAGGGTAGAACTCAGATGTGCATGTGGTAGTGGATACGTGGGAAGGACCATCAGAGCACTCAAAGTGAGAATAGGTGAACATGTGAGGAGCATTAAAAACAAAGATGAGAGATTCCCTGTGGCACGCCATTTCACTCATTGTCCTGAGGGGTCACTGAGTACCTTCTCATTTAGTGCAATACAACATATATACACTAATGTGAGAGGAGGGGATAGAGAAGCCCTCCTTAATTGTAAGGAGATGCAGTGGATTTATGCGCTTGGGACTTTGGCACCCAGGGGCATGAATACCGACTGGGAATTGAAACATTTCTTGAAATTATATTTTTAACTTGGGCTTGATATAATGACTGGTAGACTCTTCCTCATTGGGGAAATTTTTTGACTTGATCTTTATCAACATACTAGAATACAGAACTGTGATCTCATATTCATATAAGATCAGAACTTTGCTTTGCTTTTTTCATCTGGATCCCGTCATATGTCGGTATCTCTTATTGCATCACCCCTAGTTCTACTGACATGTGGGTCTTAAATATTAAATAGATCACTAGTGGCTCCTGCGTTATTATGGAGACCACTTTAAGCCAGTTATATGTTCCATTATGCTTCATGAGTCCTGATGTAAATCTTACAAGTTGATCTGGACTTCATACCTTCATGTTCCACTTACCTAGAGGGAGAATAGAGTTTTTATGCTAAATAGATGGATGTAGTTACGTCATTATTATTATTACTTTTATTTTTGTGACTAACATCTTTTTTTCTGTTATCTCTAGGATACAAAATTATGTGGAATCATATTTCAATTACCCTACATTTTTCATCATTACTAATACTCATTTAGTTGACTACTAATGGACTATCTATACAATACTCGATTGTATATCAATGATTGTATCATTCCATTTATGTTTATTTCTTAGATTTATTTTTATTTTTGATATATGTATGCATTATTATGATATAGATGCATAAATATCGAGTTGATTGGTACATTTATTCACCCTCTGTGAGGTGGGGTATTTAGTTAGAATGTCTATTCATTTTTTCTATATTCCACCATAACATGCCTTTCTTCTTCTGTAACAGGATACATTTGTCATATATGCTTTATTCATCATCTTAATTATTATTATTGACTCATTGTAGCCAGAAGGGACTTCCCAGACTTAGAGTGTCAGTGTGGGTGGAGACCGTTCACTCCGTATCATGTTCCCCCGTATTAGGTCAGTTCGTTGTTTTAATCAAGTTTTTTGCTAGATGGTTAGCTATACGTATTTCGTGAATTGCACAATGTTTGTGATGTTTGTATAGTGTAGCGGCTCTTGCTCTGTTGTGGGGGATCCGCCACACATACGGTGGGTGCGTCCGATAGCGGGCTGCTGATTGGTTGACTGGTTCCTCCAATCAGATTTGCCTGCGGGAGTTTTCGCACCATTCCACCGCGCGTCACTCACCGTTGGGGGCGGAGGATCCTCTATAACTCGGCGAGCATTATCAGACGCGAGCATACTCTTTGACAAAGGGCGTCCTGCCCGAAACGCGTCAGAGTGCTTGACTGCGTGTCCTCGCATACCATGGATTAAAGATTATTTTTTAACTTCATTGTTGGTGTTTAGCCCCCATCTTTTCTACAGTTGTGATTACTCTCTCAGTGTCTCCATGTCTCCAGGAATCTGGGTACATGCTTCGCGGTAATCAGCAAGTCTGGCCCCCTTCTACCCAAACACACCCTGACAACATTTTACAGTAAAATCATCCCTGAAACTCATGCCCTGCAAATCTCCGCTGGTTGGCACTCCTGGAACAGTAAAACACACACATACATATTTATTATAATACAGTGCACATGCCATAACTGGGTTGCAGAGCTGACACTTCAAACTCCCCAATATGGCTCAGGGGCACCCAGCCGGGCATAATACCTTTATTATTGGCCTGGGTACCCCCCTCACCGTCACAATATATTCCTATAAAAAGACCCAACGTCTTCAATAAAGTGTTTATGTGGTAAACGCTGCTGTTTATTCTAACTTGATCCACCTCACCAGGCAGCACTGAGCTGTTTCCCCTGTATACTTTCAAAGGTGTTTTCCAAGTTGACTTCAAAATAGACTTACCACATAACCTGTGTTAGCTTAAGTTTCCCTGATAGGCCACCGTGCAGTCCAATGATGTCACAAAGTCGGGTCATTATTTCATAAACAAAATACAGAATTTGGAAATCAGCAAGCAGAGCAAAAACTAGAGAGGGGAAAACCCTATTATATTGTATAGTGTGGTGAAAAAAAAATCTAAAAAGTTACCATGCAGGTGTCACTGCACATTTAAGAATAGGTTGGGACTAGAGATGGGCGAATCCACCCAAATCCGTTTCCCTGATTTTCTCTGATTTTACCCCCAAAATCCGTTTAGCGGTGTGAAAACGGATCTGGGCAGTTTCAATCCTCACAGATTCATAAAAAAACGCTATTGGATACCAACCTGTGGACGGATTTGTAGAATCTAATCTGCCGATTCAGCAATCCATTGGCGAATCAATAATGTATTTTTTTTTATTGTTCTTTAACATGGGAATTATTTGCATGTATTTTTCTTGATTTTACATTACATTTTCACTATCCCTGATTATGCATAGTCCAAGCAAATTTAGGAACTTCCGTTCTCCCAAGCCAGTAAAATATTTTAAAATCAATAAACATTTTGACAGTCTGTTAGAAGAGGTTAAGGAATATATAAAAAACAATACCATTGGATTTAAACCCAATAATAACTAGATCATGGGATCTAGCTTTCAATGTCTCTTCTCTCTACAACTGGGGCAAACGTAGTGCACAAAATTGTGCCGAATTTATTAAAGGATCAACATTTTTTTTGCTTTGAACATGATGCATTTTTTTTTAAGAAGGAATGTCCATTGGATTTGTTTGGCTTTGCCCTTGTGAATAAAGTGACTCTCCAGAAGCATTTACAGTTGAAATTATGTATATATGGGGCGATAAATTGGGTGATTAATCGTGGAATCTGAAGTTTGGAAGAACAGTAAGACTTTGCAAAATATAGTGATAGACAGCACTCTTGTAAATTGATAATATTAAGCTAGATGCAGGGTGCAAACGAGGAACAAAAGAAGGACCCAATTTCCTCCTAATCACTAAAATATTAATAATAGTTCCAGCACTTACTGACTAATAGGACAAATCTCAAAAGCGGGATAAATGCCAAATCAGAGAATATATTTAATATATGCACAAGTTATATACGTGGAGCAGTGTGACACAAGCAAAAATGATATAGCACCAAAAACACAAAACATAGGTAGCATATGGACATAACCCAGGGATAGTGTGTGGGAAAACAAGGGTGGGTAGGGGGGAGAAAGGGGGGGGAAGGGGATATTAAGAGGGCAACGTTTCAGGCAGAAACCCCTTCATCAGGCCCGTTCCCTCTTGTCCCCAAAGGGACAAAAGGTACATCCCTGACCACAGTACCCCCAAATACTGTTAAAAATGCAGCAACTGTGGAAACATTTGGGATAAATCTTCTGTAGTAACCCACTAATCCAAACTGTCCAGCACTCACTGTCTATAGAAATCAAAGGTCAAAGATGGAATAATTCCAAAAAAGGTAATAATTTTAATGTATACACAAGTGAACCAAACCAAAACCACACACCCCACAACCACTAAAGTGAAAATGCAATATAATAAAACATAGGTAGTCCAGAGGAGGGATAAAGGGAGGGGGGAAAACAAGGGGGGAGGGGGGAGGACGCCTGTGCACATGAGCGGAGCAGGATCTTTGAACTTGCATAAAGACTACCTGTGATTTGACTTTTGTCTCTATTACTGACTTTGAACACTTCTTCTGCTTCCTCTGGGAATCACATATACCCATTGCCATATAGCAAAGTTTATTTTTCCTTATATTTGTGTGGGGGGTTGTTCATTCTTGTTTGGGGCTTGATATTGTCTCTGTGGGTCGTGGGGACAGAGAAGTACCCCTCTGTCCCTCTGGGGCGAGGGGGAACGGGCCTGACGAAGGGATGTTCCCCAAAACGTTGCCCCCCTGTTGTCTCCCCTGGTTGTACCCACCATTGTATTGTCTTGTCCCCTTTTTCCTTCCTCCCCCCCCCCCGGTTTGTCCCCCCCCCTTTGTTTTCCCCCCTCCCTTTATCCCTCCTCTGGACTACCTATGTTTTATTATATTGCATTTTCACTTTAGTGGTTGTGGGGTGTGTGGTTTTGGTTTGGTTCACTTATGTATACATTAAAATTATTACCTTTTTGGGAATTATTCCATCTTTGACCTTTGATTTCTATAGACAGTGAGTGCTGGACAGTTTGGATTAGTGTATATTATTGTTAGAGGAATTGGGTCCTCTTTTTTCCTTGGCACCCTGCACTGCATACATATTAGTTACTGATTTGTGAGTGCTGTTTATCCGTATTTTGTTCTGTAGTAACCCGTCAGACCAAAAAATTCTCTTTTCTCTCCAATTCCAGGGGAGCGATGTAAGGAAGCCATGAAAATAAGAAGAAATCTACATAGTGCAATAATGCTACACAGTAAAGAAAAAGATACAACCCCCCCCCCCCAAAAAAATGCCTACTCACAATAGAGCAGAATTAAAGGAGCAGTACTCCAACCAGTGATGGTAATAATCCTGGATGGTGTATGGTAGTAATTCAGCAGTCTTGGATAGATAGAAACAAGAACATAGTGCAGATCACAAGCAACACTTTATGCAACAAAATATAGCTCACAAATGGAGGCTTACTATAAGGAGGTGAGTAATGGGCAGAATAGGCACAAGAGGTGGTGTACAGGTAAGTCGCGATATCACCGCTCCACACTACAGGACCAACGCCATCAAGCTCTTCCGCATCTGTCGGATGCCAGTGCGTCACTTCCGGTCAGGTGATCTTCGCTCTCTGTGGACGTCAGAAGCTCCTTCAGACCTGCTCTCCTCACTCTCACAGGACCACCGTAAGCCACACTCTACGTGTTTAGCTGTTGCTGATGACAGCTTCCTCAGGAGCAATGGCGAAACGCGTAGAGCTTGGCTTACAGTGGTCCTGTGAGAGAGCGAGAGGGGAAGGCAGGTTTGAAGGAACCTCTGACGTCCACGGAGAGCGAAGATCACCTGACCGGAAGTGACGCACTGGCATCCGACAGACGCGGAAGAGCTTGATGGCGTGGGTCCTGTAGTGTGGAGCGGTGCGATCGTGACTTACCTGTACACCACCTCTTGTACCTATTCTGCCCATTACTCACCTCCTTATAGTAAGCCTCCATTTGTGAGCTATATTTTGTTGCATAAAGTGTTGCTTGTGATCTGCACTATGTTCTTGTTTCTATCTATCCAAGACTGCTGAATTACTACCATACACCATCCAGGATTATTACCATCACTGGTTGGGGTACTGCTCCTTTAATTCTGCTCTATTGTGAGTAGGCATTTTTTTTTTTTTGGATCTTTTTCTTTACTGTGTAGCATTATTGCACCATGTAGATTTCTTCTTATTTTCATGGCTTCCTTACATCGCTCCCCTGTAATTGGAGAGAAACGTGTGTCAAGGCTTTTGGAACAGTCTATAGACTAAGGGTTGAGTGAAGTCGGGTTTGCCCTTTATTTTGCACAATTTTATCACTGATTTTGTGTGTGAGCATTGTATCACAGACTCTTATTTACTTATTATCACCATATTTTGGGGTAATTAGTTTATCTACACCTTTTTATTTATTATTATATTTTTCTATTGTTTATACTTTGCACTTTGGGAGTGTTAGAGCGCCATCCTGTGTTTTTTGGTATATTACTAAAAATGCTCTTACCTGTTTCTTGGTAAGAGGCTGGGGAAAGTTTTGTATAGCTGCCATCTTTGCTACCTGTGGTTTAACCAATCCTATCCTAATTGAATATCCTACATACTTTACCTCCTCAAGGCCAATGATACACTTGGGAGGATTAGCAGTTAAACCAACGGCATGAATGGAATTAAGTACTGCTTGAACATTTGGAAAATGGGACTCCCAGTCTTCACTGTGGCTAACAACATCATCCAGGTATGCCGCCGCATATCTAGTATGGGGTTTTAGAACCCTGTCCATCATTCTCTGGAATGTGGCAGGGGCACCATGTAGCCCGAATGGTAGTACTGTATACTGAAACAGGGCTTTGGTTGTTGAGAAAGCAGATTTCTCTTTTGCCTGTTCAGTGAGAGGGACCTGCCAATAACCTTTCGTTACGTCTAGAGTTGTCAGGCAACGTGCTTTGCCTAACCTTTCTAATAACTCATCAACCTTAGGCATTGGGTATGAGTCAAATTTGGATACCATTTAACTTGCGATAATCATTGCAGAATCTTAAAGTGCCATCAGGTTTTGTGCGATAATCATTGCAGAATCTTAAAGTGCCATCAGGTTTTGGAACCAGCACAATAGGATTGTTCCACCCACTACGTGATTGTTCGACTACTCCAAGTTTGAACATCTTTTCCACCTCCAATTTTATAGCAGCCCTTCGGGCTTCAGGAATCCTATAGGGTTTACGTTTAATCTTTTTTTCTGGTTCTGTTATTATGTTACTGTATGTTTAATGACATTAGCTTTCCCAGGGGTCAAAGAGAAAACATCCCTATTTCTCCGGACAAAATCCCTGACTTCTTGTTTCTGATGTACAGGCAGTGCCTGGTACTGTATGTTTACCTCAGGATCAGCGGCGGGACGTTCTAAGGGCTTTAAAGCAACCAGAACTTCCATATCCTTCCAAGGTTTTAACAAGTTTATATGATACAATTGCTCAGGTTTTTTCTTCCTGGCTGCCTTACTTTGTAATTAACAACACCCACTTTCTCAATGATTTCATATGGACCATGCCACTTTGCAAGGAACTTGTTCTCCACTGTAGAGACCAGCACTAACACCCTATCACCAGGTTGAAACAATCTGATCCTACCATTACGGCTATAGCTATTTTTCTGCGCTTCCTGGGCTTTTTGCATATGTTCCCTGACTACAGACATGACAGCTGTCATTCGATCTTGCACCTGGGATATATGTTCAATTACACTACGATGGGGTGTTGTCTCCTGCTTCCAGATCTCTTTGGCTATATCTAGTAATCCTCGAGGATGTTGCCCATACACTAATTCAGAAGGGGAAAAACCTGTAGAGACTTGGGGTAATTCTCTTATGGGAAAAATTGGGACTTTTTGTTACCCTACCTAATGTTCTCCATCTGTCAATTACCTTCCGTAGCATACCTTTAAGGGTTTTATTAAATCTTTCCACAAAGCCATCAGTCTGGGGATGATAAACGGAAGTCCTAATTTGTTTCACTTGAAGACACTTGCACAATTCTTTTGTGACCCTAGACATAAAAAGGGTTAATTGGTCTGTCAGAATTTTCTTGGGTATACCCACCCTGCTCAACATCAGCATTAGCTTCTTTGCTATGGTTTTTGCAGAGGTATTACGAAGGAGTATTGCTTTGGGATAGCGGGTTGCAAAGTCCAGAACAACCAGTATATACTGATGCCCTCTAGCGGATTTTACAAGAGGGCCCACCAAGTCTATAGCTATCCTATCAAAAGTAAGTCAATTATACTGTACAGTAGGTAGGGGCACTAGGCTGCTAAGGAAAGCCTTGACAGGGGCTGCGCATTGGCACTCAGGGCATGAGGAGCAATAGTTTGTTATTGCAGAAAGCACTCTAGGTGTCAAGGATTAGACTTCCGCTGAAGTGAATCCCAGTGGCAGGAACAGCAGGGAGTGTAGTAGGGGTCACAAGCAGAGGTCGGCAACGAGGAGACTGGAACAGGATAATAGCAATAGCTAGCACAGCAGTAAACACAGGAACCTTGCAGGAGCTAAGGAACCAGTATAAACAGGCAAGGGAGGAACAGGAAAGGGAGGTTTATATATGCAAGCTGAGAGGTGGAGCACAGGTGCAGAGGTGTCAGGTATCACGGTCTGGAATGTTCCTTAGGTTGGTAAGGGAATTAACCCCTAGTTGGGTGCTACAAACAGGTGTCGGTTGAAGACCATACTCAAGCTATAGAAGTCTTCAGTAAATCCATGGTTAAATTTGCTTCATGAGCAGTGTGATAGGTTCCCCCATTCAAATAAACCAGTTCATAAAGACAGATGTATAATAAATTATACTCAGGCACATTTGGGGTTAACCGCTTGTGGGGAAAGGAGACCTCTAACCTGACCGGAGTGCTTGTCCCATCCGGCGGTTCCTTCTCTGGCGGGTCACGTGTTCTCAGCGGGTCCTCGAGCAGGGAGTGCAGAGACTCACGAAGCTGTCTCAGTCGTGCCGGTTGAGCTGTCAGTTGAGCTGTCTTTTTAATCAGGGCTTATATGCCGCATTAAAGTCTTTTTGTTGCACGCTGCCGCCAGCCTGATACTGTACTTTGTACTGCAGTGCTCCAAGCCCCCCTTTTTTCACTGGAATGTTCCTTAGTTTAGCAGCAGCAATCCCGGTGGACAAGTATAGGTACTGCAGGCTAGAACAAGACATTGAGAGTGGCAGCAGTCCCGGTGGCCAAGCATGGGTACAGCAGGCTAGAGAATATGACACCAGGCCAGTAAAAACCCTCCTACAGTAGGATTCTCTCTCTCTTTTCTCAACTCCCAGATGTCCTCCCAGTATGTAGCTATGTGCAAGGTTTAGTACAGTGTTATGGAAAGCCTGGGGAACCAGCAACTGCTTAGTAATGGCTGAGTCCTTTTATCTACTCTATAAATTAGATCATTTCTCACTTTAAAGTAGGAATTAGGTAACACATTTTCTGGCTTCATAGAAACCCAATTTACAACCATGACATTATCTCTAGCAGTGACTAGAGCAGGATCTTCCCATTGGGCGCTCTTAAAATTAACATGGTTGACTCCCAAGTCCAGCATAGTATCCTCCTCTGTGCTAGTACTAGGCTCTTCATGGCTGTCAACTGGGTTACCCCCTACTAACACCGGCAAAGGGCAGTAATTTTTATGTTTCTCTACCCCATTACAACCCTGGTCACTTTCCAAATCAACCTCAGAAAACAGAAATACATGTTCCTCACTAGTTTGACCCTGTTCTAATGAGCCTTGGGCTGCCTTCTCTGTTAATGACCATAAATCTAGAAAGTTGGGGAGATCTCTACCGAGCACCACATCATGGGCTAATCTGGGTACTACACCCAACCGGTAATTTAGGGTACCACACTGGGTTCCAATATTTACCTCAGCTGTGGGATATTCCCTTTTATCACCATGAATGCAAATAATTTCCATTTTCTGTATATTATCTATTTTCACGTTAGGTATTACAGGCTTTGCTACTAAGGTGACCATACTTCATGAATCAAGCAGTGCTATAGACATTTTCCCATTCACCTTCACATAGCATGAATGAAAATTATTACCACCATCATTATTAGTAGATCCAATAAATCCACAAAATGAGTATGGTCCCATCTTTTCACCCATATTGCATTCCATGAGTTCATCTTTAAGTGGGCAGTCCTTGACTGTATGACCAAGCTCATTACATTTAAAACATTTTGTAACATAATCTGACCCACAATAAGGTCCTTTTCCAGATCTGTTACGTCTGAATGTGCCCCTGGCCGCTGGAGTAGTGTCCCTGGGATCTTGGGAATATCCATGCTGCTCTCCAGTTTCCCTTAAACCCTGAACAGTCTTACCAGGTTGTAAAGAGTGCTCACCACAAACAAGACAGGACCGCAAGGCTGAGGTGGGGATATTGGTAACCACTGACCAACAACTGGACACCGACATCCGGAGTGCAGAGTGATTGTCGTGTAGCTGGGTCAGGGTAGGAGAAGTCAGCATGGTCGAGGTACTTGCCGTGGTCTAGGATTGGAGAGATTGGATAGTCGTTATTGTCACGAGAGACCAGGTTTATCAACACCTTTTAATACCGGGATCATTGATTGACCAAAGCAAGGAGGTAAAATAAATGGTCATTTATTTCAGGAAAAGACATGCACACAATGTAATAATTTACAGGGTTAACACACTTACTAGGAATGGGGCTAACGAAGACATCTATCCTTTAAACGAAATTCACAAAAATTACCTCTGTAGGAGCCCTTTCCAATGACCTCACGGTAGGTACTCACGAAAGTCCTGGGTCACATATCCTCCCCCCCAGCTCATTCCTACTGGGGTGAGCGACCAGTGCACAATTATAGTGCACCAACATCGGAGACATCCTCTCTTTCTGTCTTTTCCTAGTCTTCCAGTTGAAAACTTTTCCCTTTGGGATAATTACCAGGCCTTCTGGGCCTGCAGATGGTCCTTCGCTACCTCTTTGTCTTATGTCAGTTTTGCTCTCTCTTGTGAAGGGAGTAACTCCGCGTCAGCGGTGATGGCCTTCGGACCTTCTTCCATCAGCGTACCTTCAGCGTTTGAGACTAGAGACTGGTCATTCACCACAAGTCCTATGTTTGGTTCCACACCATTTAGCTTCGGTGTTCCAGCTTGGATGGAATTCTCATTAACCCCAACTGCACCCAATGGCGCATCTCTATTACAGTCAGAAAACTCGTAGGATAGGGCATTTCTTTCTTGATCCCTTAACTTACTCCAACGGGCGTATCGTTGGACAATCCATAAGGTCGCTCAATTTACGATCACGGACACGCTTCCATCCCGTTCGTGACAGTTTCTTCACAGCGGCTGCCCTCATGGCAAGGAATCTACTTTGGGTCACATAAGCACTGCAGTCATGTTTACCGGAGCGCATCACTTGCTCAGGTATTTCAAACTTTGTAATCTTGCTTTGCAATTGAGTGGTGTCCACGGCTCTCACTGTAACCTTGTCTTCACGGGCATTACTTTCTGTAGGACACAGACGCTTGGGCTGGGCCAATACCTTTTCCTGTAGTGGAGACACCTGTGCATTATCGTTCCACATAACTTCCTTTTGTCTTAACTCTACCACCATCTTTTCTATATACTGCTTCTGTGACCCAAGTGTCTGTCTTAGGTTTGTAACCTTTTACTCCAACTTCATCTGAGGAACCTCCTGCTGGGCAGCAGTAGAGTTCAACATAGCGTCCCGCTCAGTCTTCAGAGCCTCAAGCTCCTCGCCCAGGTCACGCTTTTGTTTCTCTGCCATCTTGTGGTCAGTACGCTCAGACTCCAGGTCCTTCCTCAGGTCTTGAAGCTGTCCTTTTGTATTTCTTTTTTCACTCAGCTAGTTCAGTTACTTTCGCATTGAGTCGCGATTCCACATCTGTCAGCTGATTCAGTACAAGGCTTAACTCTATTTCCTTTTCTCTATTCTTGTCCAGCTGCAGCTGCTTGTGGATATTGGCCATCTCGGTTTTATAGCGCAAAGTCAGGCAGGCCACCTGACGGACGGACACCTCCTCCTCCTTCTCGGCGACCTGTATCTTGAGCTCAGCAATCTGCATCTGCAGTTTTCCAGTTTGATCCTGCAAGGCCCCTCTCAGTGCCTTCACCTGTGTCAAGGGAGACCAGCACTTTTAACACCTTTATATCCGGATCCTTTGAGCAAGGCGAAGAGATAAAATAATTTCTAATTTATTTCCAAAATTTACATACACATTATGTTACACAATTAGTAAAATGGTGAGAGAGTGTGCTCAAAGAAAATTGACTTAAATGCACACCACTGAGATTAGAATATAACTTTTAATAATTTTACTTAAAACATATATTACTGATTATAAGTGTAACAGTAATTAAAAAACAAATGTAGCCCTGAGGTTCCGGTTACCCCTTCTTGCGGTGGTGTGCACCAGGGAGGGCATCGGTTAGCTGTGAGGCATGACGATGCCATGTTGGTAGTGTTTGTGCATGCGCAGGGGCCCGAGAGTTGCGGCGGACATGGCAGAGAGTTGGCGCATGCGCAGTGGAAAGCGCAGGAGCAATAGGGAAGGGGCTCTCAGATGGGACTACGATTCCTATGAGCCTTTGCATAGTCACCTGTCCTGGGAATGCGAAAAGGGTGCTGAGTTGCTGGAGCAGGGGAAAGAGAAGTGTACAGCTGAGACCACGCTAGCCAATGGGTCCTGGGAGAGCAAGGTGAGCGGAGGTGCGTAGCGTAGGGGGTCAGTGACCCACTACATAGGCCAGGACATTCCCCTAGGCCCCAGTACAGGCCCCGAGACACCATTGGCATGTGTACTGCAGGGAACAGCCCCTAGATAGGGACCTTTCCTGCTTAGTGTTAGTAGCAGTCAGGGACACAGTACTTTCCTGAGTATCCGGTTACCTGTAGTTTGGGATCAGACAAAGTTGCGGAGTCAAGACTCGTGAGAGATCTCCCCGGCGGTATGGGATTACTCATGAGAGACGATGCTGGACCTGTGGATCCTTTGCGAAAAATCTGAGACCGGGTGTTGGAACGACCGGCAGGTATTATAGATGTGCACCAACAAACCGGTACCATACAGGTGCTGATCCCGCCTTGGAGGGTGGTGGGTTCTTTGGGGAAACTTGAGAGGATGAGTGACCAAGGGACTGGTCAGTAGTACTGAACACGGTGTGTGAGATACACAGTGGTAGGGGGACACTGGTAGGGGGGTACAGTGGTAGGGGGGCACAGTGGAGCGTGGCCAGGGCCCCAGGTATAAGGTTTCTACATTCAAGGTTACTCATATATGTGTATCTGCTATTGCCGTCAAGGTCATTGATCATTCAGATGTGTTTGTATGCTCTATATATACAGTTAGGTCCGGAAATAATTGGACACTGATACAAGTTTTGTTATTTCGGCTGTTTCGAAAATAAATTCAAGTTACAGTTAAATAATGAATATGGGCTTAAAGTGCAATCTATCAGCTTTAATTTGAGGGTATTCACATCCAAATTGGAGGAAGGGTTTAGGAATTAAATCTCTTTAATATGTAGCCCACTCTTTTTCAAGGGACCAAAATTAATTGGACAATTGACTCAAAAGCTGTTTCATGGACAGGTGTGGGCAATTCCTTCATTATTTTATCATCAATTAAGCAAGTAAAAGGTCTGGAGTTGATTCCAGGTGTGGCATTCAAATCTGGCAGCTGTTGTTGTGAACCCACAACATGCGGTCAAAGGAGCTCTCAATGCAAGTGAAACAGGGCATCCTTAGGCTGCAAAAAAAAAAAGAAAATCCACCAGAGAGATAGCAGGAACATAAGGAGTGGCCAAATCAACAGTTTGGTACATTCTGAGAAATAAAGAATGCACTGGAGAGCGCTGCAACACAAAAAGGCCTGGACGTCCACGGATGACAACAGTGGTGGATGATTGTAGGATCCTTTCCATGGTAAAGAAAACCCCCTTCACAACATCCAGCCAAGTGAAGAACACTCTCCAGGAGGTAGGCATATCATTATTCAAGTCTACCATAAAATGAAGACTTCATGAGAGCAAACACAGAGGGTTCAACACAAGGTGCAAACCATTCATAAGCCTCGAGAATAGAAAGGCCAGATTAGACTTTGCCAAACAATATCTAAAAAACCCAGCCCAGTTCTGGAACAGCATTCTTTGGACAGATGAAACTAAAATCAACCTGTACCAGAATGATGGGAAGAAAAAAGTATGGAGAAGGCTTGGAATGGCTCATGATACGAAGTATACCACATCATCTGTAAAACACAGTGGAAGCAGTGTGATGGCATGGGCATGCATGGCTTCCAATGGCACTGGGTCACTAGTGTTTATTAACGATGTGACAGAAGACAGAAGCAGCCAGATGAATTCTGAAGTGTATAGGGATTTATTGTCTGCTCAGATTCAGCCAAATTCAGCGAAGTTGATTGGACGGAGCTTCACTTTACAGATGGATAATAACCCAAAACATACTGCGAAAGCAACCCAGGAGTTTTTTAAGGCAAAAAAGTGGAATATTTTGCAATGGCCGAGTCAATCACCTGATCTCAACCTGATCGAGCATGCATTTCACTTGCTGAAGACAGAACTTAAGGCAGAAAGACCCATGAACAAGCAACAACTGAAGACAGCTGCAGTAAAGGCCTGGCAAAGCATCACAAAGGAGGAAACCCAGCGTTTGGTGATGTCCATGCGTTCCAGACTTCAAGCAGTCATTGCCTGCAAAGGATTCGCGACAAAGTATTACAAATTAACATTTTATTTATGATTGTATTAATTTGTCCAATTACATTTGAGCCCCTGAAATAAGGGGACTGTGTATGAAAATGGTTGCAATTACTAAACGTTTCATATGATATTTTTGTTCAACCCCTTGAATTAAAGCTGAAAGTCTGCACTTCTATTGCATCTCGGTTGTTTAATTTCAAATCCATTGTGGTGGCGTACAGAGCCAAAATTATGAAAATTGTGTCAGTGTCCAATTATTTCCGGACCTACAGTAACTGTATATATAGTAAAGGTTTACATATATCTGTGGGCTGTTGTTATTGTTCTTGTCCGGGGCAATCTCACATATTGGGGATCCGGGGCAAGTGGAGGCGCTGCCAATTAACCTATTGTGGCCCCAGGCTACCAGTTAGCGGAGGCTCAGATCTCTGTGAGCCAGCAGGTAAAGATTGCACCAGTAGACCAGTCTAGTCAGAGGGAAGGAGGGCTACATATATAAGACGAGATACCAGTAACCCCTACTAAGTAGATCAACATTCTGACACAATATAATAATATCAGATGCGAGATGGTAGGGAATTATACAGTAGGTCAAATTCAGCACTGATGGAATTAACTATCAGAGACAAGAGACACAGCTCATAATGTAAGTAATCTGAAGACCACTAATAAAATAAATTAAGTGGGTTTAGTAAGGTACAGCTGTTTGTAGCATCATACCATAAACGACCCTCTATACCAAAAAAGGGAGAGGTATATAGCAGGAGCAATATAGTGATGTCATCAGTCTCTGGGTATGGAGCTATTTTAGTTCTGAGTTACGAGATTTCAGCAGATCAGAGTATTTATATCTATATCACCAGTGCTCGACAAACCCGGTCACCCACTCGCCAGGCGCGAACGGAAATTGGCCGGTGGCCAGCTACTTTTTCCCCCTGCTCTGCGCAAATTTTTTTTTTTTTTAAATAAATAAATAAATACAAATATCCTCCTGGCTGATTGGCCAATTGGTCGTGACGCGGAATGGAGCCCTTCTCTGCAGGGGTAAGTAATGGCTGCTCCCTGTCTCCTGCCCGCGCTTCCCCCCTCATCCCCTCCAGTCTCCGCTCCTGTCGGGCAGAAGATGACAGCAGGGGATTTCCCCCCCTGTCCCACGGTTCCGCTCCTGTCTCTGTGGCTGCACGCGCGGGGCAGGAGATGACAGCAGGGGATTTCTCCCCCCTCCCCTGTCCCGCTTGCCCTCTGGTTCCACTCCTGTCCCTGTGGCTGCACGCGCGGGGCAGGAGATGACAGCAGGGGATTTCTCCCCCCTCCCCTGTCCCGCTTGCCCTCTGGTTCCGCTCCTGTCCCTGTGGCTGCACGCGTGGGGCAGGAGATGACAGCGGGCGATGTCTCCCCCCCCTCCCCTGTCCCGCTTGCCCTCTGGTTCCGCTCCTGTCCCTGTGGCTGCACGCGTGGGACAGGAGATGACAGCGGGCGATGTCTCCCCCCCCCATCCGTCCCGGTTGCCCTACGATCCCCGCTTTCCCCCAGTGCCCGTGGCTGCTCCCGATGCCAGCAGGGGTGTTCCCCTCGGTCCCCGTGGCTCTCTCCGCTTCCCCCTCCCTTTCCGCTCCCCCCCTCCCACAAATGTAAAAATAAATAAATAACAAAAAAATATCCTCCTGGCTGATTGGCCAATTGGCCGTGACGTGGAATGGAGCCCTTCTCTGCAGGGCTAAGTAATGGCTGCTCCTCGCACGCTCGTTCCCTGTCTCCTGCTCGCGCTTCCCCCCTCATCCCCTCAATCTCCGCTCCTGTCCCTGTGGCTGTGGCTGCTCGCGCGGGGCAGGAGATGACAGCGGGGGATTTCCACCCTGTCCCGCGTGTGCTCCGTTCCCGCTCCTGTCCCCGTGGCTGCACGCCTGGGGCAGGAGATGATAGAGGGGAATGTCGTCCCTCCCCCCCCCCCCGAACCCGCTTCCCCTCTGGTCTCTGCTCCTGTCCCCGTGGCTGCTCGCGGGGCAGGCTATGACAGCAGGGGATTTCCCCCCCTCCGGTTCCGCTCCTGTGGCTGCACGCACGGGGCAGGGGTGTTCCCTTCGGTCCCCATGGCTGTCTCCACTCCCCCCTGACCCCCCCCCCCCCAACGAGAGAGAGTGTGAGTGTGTGTGTGTGTGTGTGTGTGTGTGTGTGTGTGTGTGTGTGTGTGTGTGTGTGTGTGTGTGTGTATGAGAGAGAGAGAGTGGTGTGTGTGTGTGTGTGTGTGTGTGTGTGTGTGTGTGTGTGTGTGTGTGTGTGTGTGTGTGTGTGTGTACACGTGTAGGACACCAGAGGTAGTCATCCCCCCAATCAGTCAGTCATCCCCCCACCTCACCCAGTCAGTCAGTCATCCCCCCACCCCACCCTGTCAGTCAGTCATCCCCCCACCCCACCCAGTCAGTCATCCCCCACCCCACCCAGTCAGTAAGTCATACCCCCACCCAGTCAGTAAGTCATACCCCCCCCACCCAGTCAGTCAGTCATACCCCCCCACCCAGTCAGTCAGTCCCCCCCCCATCCAGTCAGTCAGTCATACCCCCCACCCAGTCAGTCAGTCCCCCCCCCACCCAGTCAGTCACTCCCCCCCCAGTCAGTCACTCCCCCCCACCCAGTCACTCCCCCCACCCAGTCAGTCAAAAGTCAGTCATCCCACCCCCCTGCCCCCTGCCCCCTGCCCCCTGCCCAGTCACCCCACCCAGTCACAGTCAGTAATTCTCACCCAGTCAGACACCCCGTCACCCCACCACCCCACATCACCCCACCCAGTCACCCCATCCAATCACACAATCCCCACACCCAGTCACCCCATCCCCACACCGTCACCCCATCCCCACACCGTCACCCCATCCCCACACCCAGTCACCCCATCCCCACACCCAGTCACCCCATCCCCACACCCAGTCACCCCATCCCCCCACAGTCACCCTCTCTCCGTCTCTCACCCTCTCTCCGTCTCTCACCCTCTCTCTCTCGGTTTCTCCCTCTCTCGGTTTCTCCCTCTCTCGGTTTCTCCCTCACTCTCTCTCACCCTCACTCTCTCTCACCCTCTCTCCATCTCTCTCTCACCCTCTCTCCGGCTCTCTCTCACCCTCTTTACGTCTCTCTCACCCTCTCTCCGTCTCTCTCTCACCCTCTCTCCGTCTCTCTCTCACCCTCTCTCCGTCTCTCTCTCACCCTCTCTCTCACCCTCTCTCCGTCTCTCTCACCCTCTCTCCGTCTCTCTCACCCTCTCTCTCCGTCTCTCTCACCCTCTTTTTCCGTCTCTCTCACCCTCTCTCTCCGTCTCTCTCACCCTCTCTCTCCGTCTGTCTCACCCTCTCTCTCCGTCTGTCTCACCCTCTCTCTCCGTCTGTCTCACCCTCTCTCTGTCTCACCCTCTCTCTGTCTCACCCTCTCTCTGTCTCACCCTCTCTCTGTCTCACCCTCTCTCTGTCTCACAATCTGGATCTGGATATTTTATTTACCCTGTATATCTTAACTGCCCTATACTACACCGAAATAACCTATACTGCTTTCTTCCAAATCTGATTCAAGCTTCACACGGAAGACATCGGAACCCCCCCTAACCCAGAA
The DNA here is from genome assembly GCF_040206685.1 of Ascaphus truei. Classification (NCBI taxonomy): domain Eukaryota; kingdom Metazoa; phylum Chordata; class Amphibia; order Anura; family Ascaphidae; genus Ascaphus; species Ascaphus truei. Next base: position 205,243,799 of record NC_134486.1, on the reverse strand, counting down.
GACAGGTAGGGAACACCTCCCCTCCAATGTATAACATTGCGGAAATTAGGTACCTGGACATTGAGGGTCTGCGGATCAGGTAAGATCCCAGGTGGGATTGCTGCTTTAAATATTGTGAAGCAGGGGCATCCAGGCACTAGTTAAGGGGTGCAGGAAACTAGTCATTCACATCTGGCTTTTTTTTTCTAGATTCGACATTTATACACACACACACACACACATATACACACACACGGACTAATTGTAGTATAATGTAATACAATAAATAAACTTATGTCAAAAACGAATGTTCTTACTAGGAATTGATTACATTTATTTCATTTATGGTTTTTTTTAAATGCGGGGCTGGGGGCGGGATTGGAGGCGGGGTTGGGGGCGGGACTAGAGGCGGGGTTGGGGCGGGACTAGGTGGCGAGTAGATTTTTTGGTTCGGCGAGTAGATTTTTGGGTGATTTGTCAAGCACTGTATATCACCATACCATATCACTAGATATGTATGACAGGAATCTAATAAAGTTTACTTAGCGCTACCTTATTATGGGCTCTATTAGAGCCCACGTTGCACTACAGATCTTTGTGGGAGTTTGGATTGTAACTCCCCATTTAGCTATTTTCTTTATTTATTTATTTATTTTTGAGATGGTTATGTATTAAACACCTATTCAACTAGTGGTGTGGGGTGGCCGTCAACTAAGGTCACCTTATATTTATCACGTACACTATATTTATATACTAACATCTCTAAGGTAGTGCATTGTTCCTGCTATATACCTCTCCCTTTCTTGGTATAGAGGGTGATTTATGGGATGATGCTGCAAACAGCTGTACCTTACTAAACACACTTATTTTATTAGTGGTCTTCAGATTACTTACATTTACAGGTGCACTATTGAGCTATGTCTCTGGTCTCTGATGGTTAATTCCATCAGTGCTGAATTTGATCTATAATTCCCTACCATTTGACAAATATTCTATTGTGTCCGAGTGTTTATATACTTAGTAGGGGTTACTAGTATCTCGTCTTATATATTTTTAAATTACTGTTACACTTATAATCGGTAAAATATGTTTTAAGTAAAATTATTAAAAGTTATATTCTTATCTCAGTGGTGTGCATTTAAGTGAATTTTCTTTGATCACACTCTCGTGAGCTCACCATTTTACTGATTCACTTTCAGTTCACAGTTTGCACCCACTTATTACAATTATCGATTACTTCTTTGTTAATTAGCATGGTTTATAGTTGATCACTCCCTATCACCACCTCCCTTTTTCCTATGTTACACAATTACACTCAAAATACACTTACTGAGACGGGGGCAAACGAAAAAACGTCCCAAAACGAAATCTTGGAAATAATTGTCTCTAGGAGCAATTTCCCAGGAGCGGGGATTGCTCGCAAACAGAGCTGGAAACAGTACTTGGTCAGTGGCGCTGCTCGCAACCACTGTTACTCCGTCAGAGCTGCTTCGTTCTGCCGCTATAGTATTGGACCTTGGAACATCAGTTCTTACGAAATCTTTATCCTTGTTACGAATCTTGGTTACGATGTAATAGAAGTAAAACACAAAATAGTGCAATATTGTCTACTCCAATAAAATAGCTTCAATACTGGAGTTTCTATAGAATTTGCACTCGCGTGTTTAACATAAAATGAGAGCGTTGCGGTTGTTCAAAGTTACCAACTTTTGTCTCCAGATAGGTACTCCAGATCCACATAGAGGGGGGGAAATTCCATATACAAAAGAGGGAAAGCAAAATAGTATAGTACTGTTTTTAATATTAAAAACACAAAGTATTCCACTTACATAAGTGCCTTTGTTTATGAGCATTCAGACCACCCTGGGTCATAGGGTCAGTCAAGGTATTCACAGCAACAGCATCCGCTCCACGGCCGTCACAGCAGGTATATCAGTGACTACTAAGGAGCCCTTGTTGATGACATCTAGAGTAGAGGACAACTTTAATCAGCCCAGTACCTGCTGTGACGGCCGTGGAGCGGATGCTGTTGCTGTGAATACCTTGTCTGACCCTATGACCCAGGGTGGTCTGAATGCTCATAAACAAAGGCACTTATGTAAGTGGAATACTTTGTGTTTTTAATATTAAAAACAGTACTATACTATTTTGCTTTCCCTCTTTTGTATATGGAATTTCCCCCCCTCTATGTGGATATGGAGTACCTGTCTGGAGACATAAGTTGGTAACTTTGAACAACCACAACGCTCTCATTTTACGTTAAACACGTGAGTGCAAATTCTATAGAAACTCCAGTATTGAAGCTATTTTATTGGAGTAGACAATATTTCCCTATTTTGTGTTTTTCTTTTCTTTTCCATGTCCTGATGTGATTTGCGCACCTGTTTCTCCTTCGTTTGCTGTTTGAATTTGGTTTGAATTCTACGTCAGGAGCTGCACTCATTAAGGATAGTATATCATCTGTGTAACCTTTGATTTGTTGTGATATTATTTGCGCTTGTTTTTTTCTTTTCACATATACGATGTAATAGGAATTTAGAACTTAGCTGGAACTGAAGAACCGATGGGCTGCACGGATTCTTATAGGGTAAAAACTCCTATGCCTAACCTGCGCAGCCAATCCCTCCATGGGAATAATTTTCCCCACCTATCCTGGAGTTGCCAATTGTTAAGCCGGTGCTGCCCGCAGACCAGACCCATCCCCTGTACTGAGGTGGGACGTAGGGATACACGCACCCGCATCAAAGGGAGCGCGTCCGGAGTGTGGTGTTAGTGTTGCCAGGCCAGGTATAGTAAGGAAGACAATACTTGCCGGTACCGGTAGTAGAGGAAGAGTAGTTATTGCCGTTGCGAAGGTCAGGGATTGGAGAGTTGCGGAAGGTCGAAGGTATAAGCCGTGTGTCAGGGATGCCAGAATTCATGAAGTCCAAGTAGAGCCAAAGTCGAGAGCCAGAGGGGGTAGTCGTCCAATCCGCGTCAATACCTGAGGAGTCACTGAGAGAGTAGTCAAATGCTTCCATACAGAACTATGTTAATTTATGTTCAATTATAGGAAAAGGTCCCAGGAAAGAAAAGGGACTACGAGAGGGACTTATAACATCACCCTCTAGAGGGATCTTTAATTTATCTACGGTCATTCTAACCAATGGTCAAAAAAGAGTTTTGGATAGGGGCTTGACGTTCTCTTGTTCTTGTGGACCAAGCTCCTTCCAATTGTATATGGATCTCCAAAAGTTTATGCGCAATCTCACTCTCAAAAGACACTTCATCAAAATTGATCTAGACGGTAATGAAGGGAAAGGTGAGATAGTAACATCTACTGATCCACCCGTGCTTGTTCAGACTGAGATTGCGGATAATGAATTAATATGTAGGCATACTCACTTCAGGGGAAAATCTAAATTCTATCCCGCACATTCAAAAGGTCACCATATAGAGACCTTTTTCAATATGGTCAATAAAAGAATTTAACTCCTTAACAAGTAGTGTGAAATCTGGTGATATAAAACATAACCTCAATAAAAAAGAAACGTTGCCTTTAACATTTCTGAAAGAAAATAGTAATCTCATTATTAGACAGGCTGACAAGGGAGGAGGTGTCGTTCTACAGGATCGTAAAGACTATTAGGGAGAGGCACTGCGACTCTTGAACGATACCTCCTCCTATATGAGACTTAAAAAGGTTCCTACTAGTGATTTTTTGATTAGACTTAAAGGCCTTTTGGATCAAGCCCTTACTACCTGTGTCATTACAAAGAATGAATTCGATTTTCTCTACTCAATCTGCCCAAAAATCCCCATATTCCACCATCTTCCCAAAACGCATAAAACATTAATAAACCCACCTGGTAGACCGATTATATCGGGAATTCAAAGTCTAACTGCAAATCTATCACAATATGTTGACCATTTTCTCCAGCCCTATGTGATTAAACTCCCCTCCCATCTAAGGGACTCCACCTCGGTATTAAACCTGTTACAGGGTCTCGAGTGGAAAGATTCATATAGATGGCTCATATGTGATGTGCAGGCCCTCTATACGAATATACCACACATGGAAGGCATAGAAGCTGTTGACTTTTTTCTATCAGACGATTCGGATTTACATTCTTTAAATAGAAGGTTTATTTTGGATTCTATCCATTTCATATTGAAACACAACTACAGCACCGACATTGTTTATTGCACTAAATCACGACGGCACGCCGAGATCTACCCCAGCTGCCGCCAGTAACAACCGCGCGCCGCCGCGTTTCCCCCACGCACCCCCCCTCCACTTCGCGCGCAATTTACCTCCCTTCCCGACACCGTACCCGGCTCCTGCTCTGCCCCTCTGCTTCCCCGCACCCCCGCTTACCTTCATTTGATCTCCAGGGGTGTCGGGGAAGCCTGGGGAAGCCGGGGAAGACGGGGAAGCCGGGCGCGCATGTTACTGTGACGTCACAGTGCGCCGCCACGCGCCGCGGCTACCCGCTTCCCAGCCGCATGGAGCCGGCGGCTTTTGCTTCAATAAGCAATGTCGCTACTGTACTTTATGTTTTTGGACGAATTCTTCCTGCAGGTTTGCGGAACTGCTATGGGCACAAGATTTGCCCCCAGTTTCGCAAACCTGTACATGGGAGAATTGGAATTTGAATACATTTTCAACAATAATCCCTTTAGAAATAATATCATTATTTGGCGTCGCTTCATAGACGACATCCTATGTATATGGGATGGTGACCAATGTTCTATAGGTCACTTTGTACAATACATCAACAGCAATGATAGGAATTTGTCCTTTACATACTTGGATAATGAAAGGGAAATTAGTTTTTTGGATCTAAGTCTGATAGTTACGGATGAAGGGAAGCTAACAACCAAAACACACTTTAGATTACTGGCCACTAGTAACCATAAGAAAACATGGATTCAGAATATCCCTAGTGGCCAGTTTTATAGGTTAAAAAAAATTGCAGTTTGGATAGAGATTGCGAAACACAGGCGAATGACCTTACCTCTAGATTTCTGGAGAGAGGCTATTCCTTGAATAAATTAAATAGTGATCTAGACAAAGTGAGAAAACTTGATAGGAGCCAAATGTTAATCCCAAAGGTAAAAAAACAAAAAAATCAGCAGGATAATGAGGGTAAATGTAATGTTGCATTCATCCCCAATTTCAACTCTATGACGATGCAAATTGAAAAAATTGTTAAAAAACACTGGGCAATTTTATCAAGTGACCCAATATTGGGGGCTCACATTTCAAAGTTTCCAAAATTTATATACAGGAAAGCGAAAAACCTTAAAAATACTTTGTCCCCCAGTGACATTAAAATCAAAGAGAACACAGTTGGGGAAAAAAGATGGTTTAACACTAAACCGGTTGGAAACTTTAAATGTGGAAAATGCTCAGTGTGTAAACACTTGCATCCAAACAAAAAATCATTTACATGTAATTCTACAGGAGAAGTCTTTGAGATCTCTGACTTCATTTACTATAATTCAGACCATATTGTTTATTTAATAGAATGCCCCTGTGGCCTACACTATGTGGGGCGCACTAAGCGCCCTCTTAATGTGCGCATCCAAGAACATATACAGTACACTGGCGACACGTTTTATTGAAGCACGGCTAGCACCGCAAGCCGGGGGATGCCCCGGCGTGCTAGCCGCACTCCCTCAGCGTGCCGCGCATCGCCGATGCGCGGTCACGCGTCATCGGGAGCCTGCGCCCCCTGCACGCGCGTCCAGGGCTCCCAGAGGGAGCCCTGGTGTCCCGCGATGTGGGGGACGGCGGCAGGGGGTTCCGGGGGTCCCAGCGGACCCGGCAGCGGGAGGGAGAGCGCCCCGATCGGAGGGCGCTCCTCCGCTGCTTCGGCGCGCGCCCGGCACCCTCCGGCGCGCGCCAGGTTACTGCTGCGGCCGAGAACGGGCAAATGCTCGAATAAACTCGGCCGCAGCAGTACGTAACATCAAAATCATTTTAATTAAACATAGTCTTTCAAAACTTTATATTCAGCACCATAATGGGGATCCCTCCTCTTTGCTTTTTAAGGGTATCAAATATGTTCCTAGAAATAGAAGGGGAGGTAATAGGGTTAAAGAGCTATCTGTACAAGAGACCTTCTGGATACATAAGTTGAGAACTCTGTATCCGGGGGGTCTAAATGAGGACATCGATATTTGGTCCCTTTATTGATTGTCTTTACTATTATGATTTTGGTCCCATTTTGGGGTAAAATCCCTCTATCACTCTACTAATTTATTTATGCTCTTCCTAGTGCCTATACCATTTGTTCTCTTTTGTTCCATTTTTCAATGATATGCTTCATGCTTCTTCTTCAAGATTTGTAATCTTCGATTTTTTCAGGTTTAGTTGATTCTATATGCGGTTTATTTTTATTTGTACTTTTATTCTTTTTTTAATTATACTTATGTGCGAATACACTCTAACACCTTTTTTTTCTTTTCTACTCTAGAGCCGTTTTTTCATATCTCCAATATTGTATTGTTGTCTGTTTGAATAAAGTTTGTATTGTTGTCAATGTTGCCTATAGCAACCATATGTTGTTATTATCTGGGTCATTGACTCCTCCTCGCTTTCACCCTATTGGCTGGAGCATCCGATTGATGGGCCAATTGGATGCAAGCGTGGGGTATTTCAATGCTGTATGTTTTAATCACTTATTATTCCCTGATGAAGAAACCGTAAGGTATCAAAACGCGTTGGATAAGTGCTATTTGTTTTATTGTACTGTACACCTCACCCTACCACTGTGGGCTCACTCGGCTACCGGAGGGAAGATCGCGACGCGAGCTACAGTGTCGCCTTCCAGTGACGTCACCAACCTGGAAGAGCCGGAACAGAGGGCTCTGAGCGTGCATCCAGCCGTCGTAAAGACCTGTTTGATGCTGCGACATCTCCCGTGAGCACCACAAACTTGTTGGACTCTCTACCCATGTGATTGGGAATTTTGAGGACTTTTATACCCCCACGTGGAATCGAGAGATCAAGGAACTGCTTCTACCACCATTAATGACATATGACTTTGCGTTCTGTCTGGTGCACGGGTAACATTAACCCCTGACATGCATGTTTAATTTCTTTTTTATGTACGCACATTACTTACCTTATTTGATGGTTATTTTAATATAATTTTTAATGCACTATGAGCGTTGTGCGCTGTGTCTTTTGTGCATAATAAGGCTGGGCAGTACAACGGGAAAAGGGGGCAGGCCTGGAGGACTGCAAGGAGTCCTCCCTGATAGGAGGGAGGTGTTACAGCCCAGCTGAGTATAGTCATTGATTTGCATGGAACTGTGTGATGCTTGGGGGCGACGCCTCACTGCAGGAGCTGTGGTTAAAAGTGCTCTGTTAGGCGTGTGCTCTGTAAGCTGGGAATGCATGCGCATAACCTCTGGGGCTGGCATGCGTGTGTGCGTGGATTCAGTGACTGACGCGCGTATACGCATGGGGTCAGTGGCAGATGCACGTGTGCGCATAGAGCGCTGAGCCGGAGACACACGCAGAGGCTGCGGTTCAACAGGCACCTCTTCGGTTGGTGCAATCCTGTGATGGCGAGGAGCCTGAGTGCCAGTGGCAGACAACGGAGGTATGTGGGAATTGCGCTGCAGGTGCTTAGACGCCTGAGTACCGACTGGAATTGAGTAATGGTCGCGCTGACAGCGCTGAGACACCAGATTCCTTACAGTACCCCCCCCCCTCAGGAACGGCCTCAGTACGGTCCTTAAATGGTTTGTTCGGAAACTTCTTCCTGAAAGTCCTCAGAAGAACCGGAGCATGGATATCACGAAGTGGAACCCAAGACCTTTCTTCTGGGCCGAAACCCTTCCAGTGCACGAGGAACTGCAGTTGACCCCTGGATATGCGAGAATCCAGCAGGGACTGGACCTCATATTCTTCCCTATTCTGGGTAATAACCGGATCAGGCCTACGGTTATGGTTGGGGAAGAAATGACTGGATACGAATGGCTTGAGTAGAGATGTGTGAAACACGTTTGGTATTTTCATGTTGTCAGGAAGTTGAAACCGGAATGCTACCGGATTAATCCATTCAATTATAGGAAAAGGGCCCAGGAACCTCTGCGCCAATTTTGGGGAATTTACCTTTAAATAAATGTTTCTTGAGGACAGCCATACCATATCCCCTGGCTTGTACCTGGGTGCCGGACCGCGGTGGCGATCCGCCTGATCTTTGGCCCGTTGAGAGGCGGTAAGAAGAGAAGACTGAATCTTGGACAATGCTGATTGCAGAGATGAGACGCGGTCGTCTACGGCCGGAACTCCAGAAGGAATGTTGGAGACGGGAAGACATGGGGGATGAAAACCGTAATTGATGAAAAATGGCGACTCCCGGGTGGACTTGTTGGTAGCAGAGTTAAAAGCATATTCGGCCCATGGCAAAAGTTGTGCCCAATCATCCTGAGAATTGGAAATGAAACACCTCAGGTATTTTTCCAGGGACTGATTGACCCTTTCTGTTTGACCGTTGGACTGAGGATGGTAAGCTGAGGAAAAAGAAGAAGAGATCCCTAGTTTTTTGGTAAAAGTTCTACAAAATCTGGATACGAACTGTGACACTCTGTCAGACATGATGGACGAAGGAATACCATGAATGTGAAAGATGTGATCAGTGAAGAAAACAGCAAGGGCAGGTGAGGTGGGAAGTCCTTTGAGCGGGATAAAGTGAGCCATTTTGGAAAAACGATCCACCACCACTAAAATCGTATTCATCCCTTTGGACCTGGGCAACTCCACAATAAAATCCATTGATATGTGTGACCATGGACGTTCTGGGATGGGCAGAGGAAGAAGAAGAACATGAGGCCTTTGATGAATTGTCTTGTTTTGCGCACAGACCGGACAGGCGTGCGTATATTCGAAAATGTCTTTGGACATCTTGGACCACCAAAAGTTGCGACGTATAAGGTTCAAAGTCTTTTTGTAGCCAGGATGACCAGCTGCTCTCGAGGCATGTCCCCAATCCAGAAACTCGGGTATGAAATTAGGTCTCACGAAGAGCTTGCCCCTGGGGACTTTCAGGTTCCTTGGAATGGACCTTTGTGACTTGACGATCTTGTCAAAGCTTCTGAAGGAAGATGCGGCGAAAATCTTCTCGTGAGGTAGAATGGTCTCCATGGAATCTTCTGGTCTCTCTTCGGAAGAATGTTGTCTTGAAAGAGCATCAGCTTTGACATTTTTAGTCCCAGGAATATACGACAGTTGGAAATTAAATCGGGAAAAAAACAAAGACCATCGGGCTTGCCGTGGGCCCAGACATTGAGCGTTCTCTATATATAACAAATTCTTATGGTCGGTGAGGATGGTGAACGGTTCCCTTGACCCTTCCAGGAGATGCCTCCATTCTTGAAGTGCCATTTTAAAGGCCAGTAACTCTCTGTTCCCCACGTCGTAGTTCCTCTCTGCTGAGGTAAATTTCTTCGAAAAGAATGCGCAGGGATGCAATTTTTCTTGGGGAGAAGGTCTCTGGGATAGAATGGCACCGGCGCCAGAATCAGAGGCGTCCACCTCCAACACGAAAGGGAGATCAGTGTTGGGGTGATGGAGAACCGGTGCGGACACAAAAGCCTTCTTAAGAGTGTTGAAGGCGGTAATGGCCTCTGGTGACCAAACCGACGGATCAGCCCCCTTCTTCGTAAGGGCTGTGATAGGTGCAACAATTCTGGAGAAATTATTGATAAACTTGCGGTAGTAATTCGCAAATCCCAGGAAGCGTTGGACGGATTTAAGAGAGTCGTGTCTAGGCCAGTTAGTAACGGCTTTTAATTTGTCTGGATCCATCATGAAACCATCGCTGGAAATAATGTAGCCTAGAAACTGGGTCGAAGTCTGATGGAAGGTACATTTCTCCATCTTGGTATATAATCGATGTTCACGAAGGCGAGAGAGCACGTAAGATGTATGAAAGATGTGGTCCTGTAAATCCTTTGAAAAAATCAGGATATCATCCAGATAGACTATGACGAAGTCGTTGAGTACTTTGCGGAAGACATCGTTAATGAAATCTTGAAAAACGGCCGGAGCATTACACAATCCGAAGGGCATCACAAGGTATTCGTAGTGGCCACTATGCGTGTTGAAGGCCATTTTCCATTTGTCTCCTTGACGTATGCGCACGAGATTATAAGCTCCCCTGAGGTCCAGCTTGGAGAAGACTTTGGCACCTTGCAACCTATCAAAAAGTTCAGTGATAAGGGGGAGTGGGTATCGGTTCTTTACGGTGATGCGGTTGAGCCCTCTATAATCAATACAAGGTCTTAAAGTTCCATCTTTCTTCTTTACGAAGAAGAACCCTGCTCCAGCTGGTGAAGTAGACGGGAGAATAAAACCTTTCTTCAGGTTCTCCTGGATGTACTCGTCCATAGCCTTAGTTTCGGGAAGAGACAGAGAATAAGTCTTGGACTTGGGTAACGTGTAACCAGGAATCAGGTCAATAGGACAGTCAATAGCCTGTGAGGAGGTAGAAGGTCTGATTGTACCTTATTGAATACGTCCAGAAACTGGTGGTAAACCGTAGGGAGGTTCGTCTCAGGAACGGTGGTATTCGCTAGGAGTCGCTGTGGTTCGCCTGACCTTGTTTCCCAAGTGATGGGGTTGGTGGATGCCCAATTGATCCGTGGGTTGTGTAGTTGCAACCATGGCAATCCCAGTGTTATTGGTGTTCCAGGAGCCTGGATTACGTCAAGGGTCAGGGTCTCCTTGTGATTATCAGAGGAAAGTACAAGCAGAACCATCTCTAATGAGATAAATGCCAGCGTGAATGGATGCCCATCAATTCCGACCAAGGCGATGGGGATCTTTTTCTCCACGAGCGGTATCTGGTAGTGTTTGGCGAACTCTTGATCCACGAAATTGCCTCGGGCTCCGAAGTCTATGAAGGCTACTGTGGAGATGCGGAACTTACAGCCTGAGAGACACACGGGTATAGTGAGTTTCTTAGGGAATCCTTTTTGGGGAAGGGGACGAGGAGACATAACACCCAGAGAGAGCCCCTTCATACTCACTGGGTGTTCCCATTTTCCGGAGATGTGGGACATTCTTGTGTCAGATGTTTTTGCAGGTCCGCAATAATAGCACAATTCCCTGGCGCGGCGGAATTGCCGTATTGGTGTGCGAACCCGTTGAACCCCCAACTGCCTCGGTTCGGATGACTCCAAGGAAGGACGGGGCGATGTAGTGGACCTGGTGACTGTAGTAGTGCTGAGAGAGGGAGATGAAGAGGTTACCGAGCGAGTGCGCTGGCGCTCCGTTGGTCCACGCTAATCGCCAGAGTGATGAGATCCTCCAAAAGACCTGGCCTGGGTAGGAGAGCAAGTGCATCCTTGATGCTGTCGGACAGTCCTTGCCAGAATACGGCAACGTAGGCCTCCTGTTCCCAGTTGGTCTCTGCTGCAAGGGTCCGGAACTCTGTGGCGGATTCGAACACCAGTCTTCGCCCTTGAGTAATCTGTAAAAGAGAAGAAGGCGCCACCTCCCGACGTCCGGGGAATCAAACACCTGCCTGAATTCCGTCTTGAAGGCTGAGAAATTCTGGGTAAGGTCATCTCGCAGATTCCAGATGGGGGAGGCCCAAGCCAGTGCGCTACCTGTCAACAGATTATAAATGTAGGCCACCTTCTTTCGGCCAGTAGAAAACTGGTGGGGGGCCATTTCAAACTGTACCTCACATTGATTAATGAAGCCACGAAAACCTTGAGATTTACCTGCGTAAGGTTTGGGGTTAGGAATCTTCATATCGGAGGAGCATGTGGTAGCTACCCCGGCAACCTGAGTCAAGGTTGTGGGCACAGAGGCGTCAGGTACCTGAACTGACAGTGCAGCTAGTTGTTGTGTAAGCGCCACAATTTGATCGGCCATGACTTGATTCTGCTGAAGCAGATTCATGAAAATCATACTTAATTCAGTCTGGTCTGCATTTTGTGGGCTCGACATAATGTTACGCCGGTGCTGCCCGCAGACCAGACCCGTCCCCTGTGCTGAGGTGGGACGTACGGATACATGCACCCGCAGCAAAGGGAGCGCGCCCGGAGTGTGGTGTTAGTGTTGCCAGGCCAGGTATAGTAAGGAAGACAATACTTGCCGGTACCGGTAGTAGAGGAAGAGTAGTTATTGCCATTGCCAAGGTCAGGGATTGGAGAGTTGCGGAAGGTCGAAGGTATAAGCCATTTGTCAGGGATGCCAGAATTTGCGAAGTCCAAGTAAAGCCAAAGTCGAGAGGCAGAGGGGGTAGTCATCCAATCCGCGTCAATACCTGAGGAGTCACTGAGAGAGTAGTCAAATGCTTCCATACAGAGCTATGTCGAGCGACGAGTGATGGGAATCACAGGCATAATAAGGCTGGCAGGCCAATGGGAAAAGGGGGCAGGCCTGGAGGACTGCAAGGAGTCCTCCCTGATAGGAGGGAGGTGTTACAGCCCAGCTGAGTGTAGTCATTGATTTGCGTGGAACTGTGTGATGCTTGGGGGCGACGCCTCACTGCAGGAGCAGTTGTTAAAAGTGCTCTGTTAGGCGTGTGCTCTGTAAGCTGGGAATGCATGCGCATAACCTCTGGTGCTGGCGTGCGTGTGTGCGTGGATTCGGTGACTGACGCGCATATACGCATGGGGTCAGTGACAGACGCACTGCCGGAGACACACGCAGAGGCTGCGGTTCAACAGGCACCTCTTCGGTTGGTGCAATCCTGTGATGGCGAGGAGCCTGAGTGCCAGTGGCAGACAACGGAGGTATGTGGGAATTGCGCTACAGGCGCTTGGACGCCTGAGTACCGACTGGAGGTGAGTAATGGTCGCGCTGACGGCGCTGAGACACCAGATTCCTTACACCAATACTTAGCAAACCTGGCCGAGGTGGCTGCTCATTCTGCTAGGGGCATGCGCAAACCTCACACCTTTGCCACTTAGCATATGAGATCCAACCTCCTTACCTGGCGACACTCAGTCTGGGCAGGTCACCATTTGTTATCTTGCCCGGACTTTACACTAAGATGGGGGTACATGGGTTACACCTCCCCATTTCACACCTTAGTCGGCTTGAGCCTTTCAACTCTGGACTTTCCTAGACATCGTGGCATTGAGCCAGCGGGATGCTTTAGAACTCCGGAGCTGAATATGTTCCACTCACTCGCAGGAATTTCCTGCCATGCATGTCTAATGACAGTGATTGCAAATTAAGTGTTTCCTCTATCTCTGGCGTTTCAAATGAAAATCCCTATATGCCTAATACAGTGATTCCCAGCCAGGGTTCCTTGAAGCAGTCTCAGGGGTTCCTCCTACGGACCACAGACCCCATCCCCCCCCCATTCCCCTGGTGGTGGGGTTTTTTGGTATGTATTTTGTATGGTGGATTGAGTGAGAGTAGGGTAATTGACGGAAGGTAGGGGTGAGTGAGAGAAGGGAGCGGGGCAGGAGGGAGTGAGTGAGGAAAATAGGGAGTAAGAGTGAGACGCAAGGGATAAATACATGCAAGGTGGGAAGGGGGGGAGAGTTAGTGAGACGGATGGGAGAGGAATATATGGGTAGATTGTGGGAAATAAAGGTGGCTCGTGAGGTGTGACATTTTCTGACTGACCCCTGTCGAACCTATTATGTGTCAGCCAGATAGGGGTTCCCCGAGATTTTTTGAAATACTTCAGGGTTCCTTCACACAAAAAAGGTTGGAAAACTGGCCTAATATGTTGGGACAATTGAAATAGGGGGACTTTCATTCACCAATTTTTATATAACTTTCTAAAAATTACGCTATATGACTTTTCATGGTTTTACCTGACGAGCGCTCACAGCGCTCACAGCGCTTTAGCAGGTTCCAAGCCAAAGTTAGCAAAGAGCCGCTTTCAATGCTGCCAAGTGCCGGACTTTAAAACCATTTTTCCTTCACATTAAACACTATTATATTTCTACACTTTCACACCAAAATTACATTACTCTCGCCACCTTATACCTGGTGGGAGATGTTCTGAATCTGGGGCATATACCGGGGAACGTGAATGTGATTAATTCCCCTGCCCGGTCTTACTATTCTGGTCTGTGCTGAAGCAGGAAAATCGCCGCTGCTTGACACTCCTGGAATAATAAGTGTCACGAGAGACCAAGTCTTATCAACATATTAATACCGGGATTCTGGATTGAGCACAACATGGCGGGCAAAATAAATTGTAATTTATTTCCTTTTAAGACAAACAGAGAATTCTTCACAATTACACTTAATAAAAACTTACTGGGATGGGGAAACTAAATAAAATGCCCACGGAACGAATGACTTGAAAATAAAGTCTCCGGGCACCACTGCACGGGTGCGGGTTGGTGCGCGAAATGAGCCATGCGACAGTCCTTGGCTAGGGGCGCGAGCTGCAACCCCTATATCTCCGCCGAGGGACAACTTTTCGTTAAGTCCTTACATGATTCGTTCGGGAATCCTTAATTCAAACTAATTCTGGAAGAGGGACATGATACTTGTGTAACGGATTTTCTGGCCTGGCCTGACCCACCCAATCTCACATTGGCCCCTGAGGTCTAACCAGTCCCCATTACATGGTTGTGTCTGGTGGTGCACCTGTTGGCAACAGGACTCCTGAGTCTCCCGCATGATGTTGTGTGGGGATTGCCAACCCAGACAGGCAGCTGAGGTAGTGTGTTAGATTCCTACCTACATACAGTGCAGCGCCTCCACCTCATCAGGATCTCTGCATCTGCAAGGAGATGGTTCTGATGAGGAACTCCTTCTTGGTTGTGCCTTTCGCTGTGGAGTAACTTCACACTCACACAGTGGGGTTGTCGTGAAACAGGGCATCTTTATTGATGATGGTATGGGCAGACTGCCCCTTGCAGCGGTCAGCTCAGCCGCTCATCTCTCTGCTGCACTCCATCTGGAAGGTTCCTCCTTCTCCTAATGGAGTTGCTTTTCACCTCTCCCCTCAGGGAGATTCACCAACTTGTCTCTCTTGAGCTGCCCAGACTCACAGCTATTGAAACAGCCTCTGCAACACTGTTGCAGACCTCCACATGACTCTCCTGAACAGAGTCAAAACACCAACTGACAGAACTGCTAACTTTAGGCAGTTCTGTGCCTTATATCACCTCTATAAAACAGACACCCTCTGTGTCACTAACCGTGGACACACAGCATGTTGTCACTTCCTTTGGGACATATGACACCTCACCAGGGTTTGAGGGCAAACCTCCATGATTGTTACCTGCAACCCTGCATATTTACCAGGATTACTGCCAGCATGAAAGAGATATGTACACCAATTTTATACATGGCTACATTCTCCCCCTGGTGGAACCCAACGACCCGGCTGGGATCTAAATTTGCGGAACCTTCCTTCAGGTAGCACTGCAAAACATAACAATACATTATTACAGTACATATCTTCATCATAACATAATAACAGCTACATCCTAACTTAGATGTGTAACAACCAGGATTACTCCCTGCTGGAGTATCCATTACTGGTACTACCATACCCTCTTAAGGTGGCCTGCGCACAGCATGGTCCACTGGGTATAGAGCAGCAATGCTATAACACTCTGGGTGACATACTGGACACCCACAATCAGCCCATAACTCTGGCCTGGATGTTAGTGGACTGAGAGGATCATGCCCATACACTTCCTTCTGGAACTCCTGGAGATGTAAGCTATCTTTTCTGCTGTCTCATTATACCAATTCTCATCTGATGTTTCACGATCCCAATTTTTTATGGAACTATCAGAATCCCAATTTTCCTCCCCATCACTGGTCTCTTCACCAGAACTAGACTCCCTCTCCTCATCAGTGGAATCCATCTCAAACTCAATTTCTCCCTCCCATGGATGGTGAAAATAAAGTAACAACTTTTGTCGATTCCTGGCAACTCTTGCCGACACTGGAGGCACATAGGGTTGTACCCGAGCAACAGGCACAATATGAGCAACATTACTCAAATCCCCAGATGAAACTCCTGATGTCCCTGTGGACCTAGAATTGGACCCAAGGCTCTTAGGTCTACATTTTATATTAGCATTGCAATCAGTATTACTCGTACAAGATGACTTTTTTCTTCTATGCATTTCCCTCCCCGCTCCCTCATCGGATGTAAAGCAATCACCCCAGTCCAGGTTCTCCCCAGTCCGTTCATCAGCGCTGCCCCGTGACTCCCCAGACAACCCTTGGCTGGATTGGGACCCATAGGAAAAAGTGACAGTGGCAGGGGCTTTAACTATGGCCGGGGGTTGGGCATAGGGAAATACTGCCGGCATCCGCGGGGCTACGACCCGCAACTTCTCGCTACCTTGCCCGGTACCATCGGACTGGCACTCCGGTTCACTTGCCTCCTTACTCCCAGGCTTCCGCAGGGCCTGCCAGGTCTTCCCGGAACCAGGCGACCTGGTACAGCTGCTTGGCCACGAGGACGCGGCCATCATCCATCCGGTTCCGCTGTGCCCACTGGAAATTATGTCATGGATCTCGCGGGACTCGCCGCTATCTTGCGTTGGATTCCCCACCGGAACCTCTTCCTCCAGAACGACGTCCGCCGCCGGAAGTGAAGGTTCTGCTCTCCGCTCCACTCGGGCCTGGGAAGGGCAAGGGTGTCGCTTACCGCTCCGTCGGCTCGGGGTGGTTCTTCCTCTGCCATCGACTCTGCCAGTCACCATGGCCGTGGGACTCCGCCTCTCGGGTTGTTTCTGCACCAGCGACACGAGATTCCGCTCCACCGCGACACAGGTAAGTGCCGGTTCTTTCCCAGCTGTAGTGGTCCGCCGGTAGGCGCGTCACCACCGTAGTCGGAGTCGCCTGTTCCTCGTCCGAGGAGTCGAACTCCGATTCAGGGAGTGGCACTCTCCCAGAGGACCGTTGGGGAGGTTCTCGGCCCTCACCTGGCTGGTAGGTCTTTTTCTCTTCAGGCTCCGTTCTGATCATTAGGAGCGATCCCCATTCTCCGGGATCAACTGGTTCTGCTTTGACCGAGAGCGAGGCTTCAGCTGTCAGTTTAGCTGTGTCTGCTCCCGCCTCCACGGTCTGCCCTGGTAGGAAGGGCTGCACGGCCCCGAGGTAGTGGATGCCACATTGGGGACACCTAGCCGTTGTGCTGGCTTCTCCACCTGGCAACCTGCACTGCATGCATAGGCACCGCAATGTCTCTTTGTCCCCAGCCTTGACTACAAGGAAGCCTCCTGGCAATGAATAGGGATATACCCCAATGTCCATCTCACTCTTTGTAGTGCTGGTTACGGGAGACACTTTGCACAGTGGTCTCTCCTGTTCACCAGCTCCTCGCAACTGTGGGACAGGAAGCTCACATCCAGCTCCTCATTCAGACAACTCGGGTCTCGTTTGGCAGAGGTAGAGACCCCTCCCCCTGGTGAATATTTGGGGAGGGTCCCACAGATTCACGTTATGGCCCATAATTGGCTCTGAGCCTGTCACAGTCCTGGAGGGCGTGGCCACAGCTTCTGCGCCACTACCCCCAACAGGGTGGGGTTCTCTCTTTGGCGCCAATCCCGGCCAACTGTCTGCAACTTTTGCATTAGCAGAATTCTCTGCACTCGGCCCACGCGGTCTCCCAGGGAAGCGGGAGCCGCCATCTTGGTTTGCCCGGCCATTTACAATCACAATTGAGGTAGATCTTTGCATGGGAATCGCCGTCTGGCAGTCAGATTCTTCAATTCCACCGCCCACAATCACAATGTCCTCAATACTGTCCTCCAGGGTAGCACCCCGCGGTCCTAGGCAGGACCAAAACTGCGCGGCCACAGCTTTGGCGCCACTCAACAGCATGCTTGCAAAAGTCCCTTCTGCCGCTTGTTCTTCAGTGGAACGCACGCCACGTGCGCTCCCTCCATCTGCCTCTGTCCGCCATCTCGGACCTTCCGCGCCGCGCGGATCCTCCATTCTTGCGGTCGCCATAGGTGTATTGTATTTGTGATTATTGTACATGGAGGTCCTCTCTGCGGGGCAGCTGCCACACCGATACAATAAAGATTGCCTTGATGCACCACCTTGTGTACCTAATGTAGGTCTGACTCGTGTTTGCACTACCTCAGGCTAGGCTCACTCTCTCTGTGTCTGCTGTGTCTCCTTCCTCCCAGTCTGTGCTCTCTTCAGTAAGTGGTCTGGAATGGCTAGAGTACTCTGGCTCTTCTATACAGTACTTGGGCATCTACCTCTCTTGGTCAGCCTAGCGCAGACCCTCTCCAGGATTCCTGACCACGTTAACAGGCTATACCTTTAGGCATCCTACCAACTAGCACTACCTCAAGGTGACAAGGACAGCTATAGCCCGGCTCCAGACTCCCAACTCCTCTCAGGTTCCCAGGTCGTCCCTGCGGTCTGACAACTCCATCAGCTCCCCTGACTACCCCTGGGTCCCGTCCCAACACAGCAAAAAGTGGCAGCATACACTCTCCTGTTTACCAGTGTGCCTAGCAAAAGCCTGTCCTGTTGACAGGTATCTCAGCAGCTCCTCCAAATGTAACGGATTTTCTGGCCTGGCCTGACCCACCCAATCTCACATTGGCCCGTGGTCTAACCAGTCCCCTTTACATGGTTGTGTCTGGTGGTGCACCTGTTGGCAACAGGACTCCTGAGTCTCCCGCATGATGTTGTGTTTGGATTGCCAACCCAGACAGGCAGCTGAGGTTGTGTGTTAGAGTCCTACCTACATACAGTGCAGCGCCTCCACCTCATCAGGATCTCTGCGTCCACAAGGAGATGGTTCTGATGAGGAACTCCTTCTTGGTGGTGCATTCCACTGTGGAGTAACTTCACACTCACACAGTGGGGTTGTCGTGAAACAGGGCATCTTTATTGATGATGGTATGGGCAGACTGCCCCTTGCAGCGGTCAGCTCAGCCGCTCATTTCTCTGCTGCACTTCATCTGGAAGGTTTCTCCTTCTCCTAATGGAGTTGCTTTCCACCTCTCCCCTCAGGGAGATTCACCAACTTGTCTCTCTTGAGCTGCCCAGACTCACAGCTTTTGCATCAGCCTCTGCAACACTGTTGCAGACCTCCACATGACTCTCCTGAACAGAGTCAAAACACCAACTGACAGAACTGCTAACTTTAGGCAGTGCTGTGTCTTATATCACCTCTAGAAAACAGACACCCTCTGTGTCACTAATCCGTGGACACACAGCATGTTGTCACTTCCTTTGGGACATATGACACCTCACCAGGGTTTGAGGGCAAACCTCCATGATTGTTACCTGCAACCCTGCATATTTACCAGGATTACTGCCAGCATGAAAGAGATATAAACACCAATTTTACACATGGCTACACTTGGTTATGATGTTTTTAACCCCTCACACTCCAGAACTCCGCTGAAGCTGGAACGGACCTTGGATGAGTCTTTTACATGTTACTCCATCAAATCTTAGGTGAATCTGACTAAAACCAGGCTGCAGGCATTCTTATAGGGTTCAGTGTCCTATCTTCAACCTACACAGCAAATCCCCCCGTGGGAATCATTTTCTTCACCTATCCCAGACTTGCCAGTAGCTCATAAACCTGGCAGAGGTGGCTTCCTGGTCAGCTAAGTGCATGCGCCAACCTGGCACCTATGCTGCTTAGCATATGGGGCCCAACCATTTACCTGGCAACATTAAGTCTGGGGATCGGCTACCATTTGCTGATAGCCCATACTTCACACCGGTATCGGGCACTTTGCTATATCCTGCCTGCCCTAACACCTTAGGGTCTCTGAGGCTTTCAACTCCGGACTTCTCTAGACACTGGGGCACAACTCAGCAGGTTGCCCTTGGAAGCACGGAGTTGGAAATTCCTCAGCTCATTCACCCCTAGCATATACATGTTAATGGCTTAACTGCCGAGCTGTGGGATGATGCTGCACTCCCCAATATATCAAATCAAAATAAATACCGGTGCACCTGGTTCAGGAATCTCTGGGTAGTACTCCAATATCTGATAAGAAGGAAAAAACCTGGGCACTGCAGATTTCTGCTTAGAAAATTTATTGTGAGCCAAAAAGTATGACGTTTATTGTGAGCCAAAAAGTATGACGTTTGCATTTGAGAATATATGTTTTCTATGAGTGGGTGGAATTACAATAACATGTAAGTGTAGGATAAATTCCTAACTAGCTGTAGTTCAAAAATTAGTGTGTTTGCTCCCTCCTAACAAAAGTTAGCTGCTTAATTGAATAGGCTCCGTGATGTTGTTTGCGGTTTGACTCATGGCATACAATGTATCATTGCTTGCCGGGATCATAACCGCAGAAGCACGTCACCAATTGACCTTGGTTAACGAGACCGCAGGATACATTGTTGCATTCCGCCACTTCAACAAGACCGCAAGCCACTTATCCACTTGAGTTTGTGGTTAAGACTCCCCCTTGTGTAGCGGACACATTTTGCACATACAGCATTCATCAAAAGGACTGCAGCTAGTTCCTGAGCTGCAGAACTGACACTTCATATTCACAGTGTGACACAGGGGACATTACAGGTGATATATAGGGGCAACATGAAATTGTGGTGACCATACAATGAACCCCTTCACCCCCAACAAGGTTTAGGAGTAACCAGCCGGGCATAATACCTTTAATATTGGCCTGGGTACCCCTTCACCGTCACAGCTCCCCACCTCAATCTGTAGGCACTGTTACAACCGCCTCGTCCGGCGGTTTGACAGGCTGGACAACTCGAGGTTATAGGCTCAATGGGACTCTCCTTGCGGGATAGTAAATCCGCATTGCAATGCTCGCTGCCCTTCGTGTGCTGGATGGTAAAGTCAAATTCTTGCAGGGCAAGACTCCAGTGCAGAGTAGTTTGGCATTTTCCCCTGACACCCGTTGTAACCAATTTAGGGGATTGTGATCCGTGATCATGGTGAATGGGCTACCGTAGAGATAGTGAATGCCGAGGACGTGGAAGACCGGTGCACCGCCGTAAAGCAAGAGCTGGACAATTGACCATTTGAAAAATGTATTGTTAAAACAGCATCACAGTGGAGTCCTGGCGGATCCTCTAACGCGTTTCATGCCAAAGGGAGCACGCTGGTTTGCTGACAGTGCCTTTCCGGATACAGTCTCACCAGACATATACCGTACGCCAGTACTGAGGAGCCATTCACGGATCACCACCTGTTCATTCAGGGAGGAAGAGGGTGCCCCCCACTTGGAGGACTACAGCACCGGGATCCCGTTGGCCATATATTGCATGCCAGTACTGCGGAGCCACTCACGGATAATCGCCTTTCCATGGAGGGAGGAGGAGTTTGTTTTTATCCAGAGGAACCGTGAGGGTGCATACAACATGATTGGTGCTTATATCTAAGCCAGTTGTTGAGAGTTTCATACGGCGGTCCGCGCTGCACCCTCCCCTTCCCCTTCACAGCTGGGGGTTAGGGAAGCTATATAAGCTTTTTCAGGAGTTATAGCTACACCTCAGCATTCTAATCTTTCTGAGCACTGGAACAGGTAACAGGTTTACCAAACAAATTACCGTAGAGATAGGGCTGCAGCTTGCGTAGTGCCCATACGAACGCCAAACACTCCTCAATAGTGGCATAAGCCACTTCCCTGGGCAGCAACTTGCTCAGGTACACAACAGGATGCTCTCTTCCCTCCCCCCCCACTTGTCTGAGCCCAGCATCAATGCCAAAGTGGCATCAGTCTGCACCAAAAACTTTTTAGAATAGTCTGGTGCAGCTAGGATAGGAGCACTGGCCAGTGTGGTCTTTAATGCCTGAAAGGCAACTTCTCAAGCGGGAGATCAGACAACCATAACTGAGAGTCGCTTCTGTGTCAAATGTTTCAGGGGTTTGGCCACTGCACTATACTGCGGGACAAACTTCCTATAGTAGACAGCGGTGCCCAAGAAAGCCATAACCTGCTTCTTAGGGCCTCATGCAGTAAGGCCCGATAAAATCTTTTCCCCAAGTGTGGCAGATAGGTGGGGGATCGGCCTTTTTTTGGCGATTTGCCCTCGCAGTATTCAGTAAGGGCCGAATCCTTCCGATCCCTGCCGAAGCACTGCGAAAGCAAAGCTGCCGATGAGCCTGTGCCGATACAGGCTGGCTCCCGATAAGCCTTCCGATAGGCCTTTTCTGCCGATAGATGTTTTCAGCAGAGAGAGACAAGCCGCTCTCTCAGCGCAAACATCGGCAACAAATAAAGTATTTTTAAACAACTTTTATTCATAGTGTACATGTGCAGGGGGTCTCCGGAGTTGAACCGCATTGGTTTCAGGTCGGGGGACCCCCTGCTTCCCGAGATACAGGCCCCTTTATGAGGTGCCGGTATCCCTCTGCATTTAAAGGTCCCGATCACGTGACCGCGGCATGTAAACAAAGCAGAGGGATACCGGCACCCCCTAAAGGGGCCTGTATCTCGGGAAGCAGGGGGCCCCGGACCTAAAACAAAAACGCTTCAGCTCCAGAGACCCTCTGCACATCTACACTATGAGTAAAACACACACATCAATAAAGACTCGTTCCTTACCTTACAGGGTATCTGCTACGGTAGCGAAGCAGCATTAATATTTATTTAATAATACTGTACAGTGAGCAGGGGGTCCCCCGAGCTGAACCGCATCACTTTGTGGACCAGGGACCCCCTGCTTCCCGAGTTACAGGCCCCGGAATGTGTCATCAGGTGGCAGTGTCGCCGCCATCTTTATAGCGTCCCAATCGCGACGTGCCCGCTATAAATATGGCGGCGACACTGTAACCGATGCCCCAAACCGGGGCCTGTAATTCGGGAAGCAGGGGGTCTCTGAGACACAAATTAATGCGGTTCAGCTCAGGGGGCCCCCTGCATTCGCACAATATTATTAAAAATACATAAATGCTGCTTCATTACCATAGCGGATAGCCGCTAAGGCAATGAAGGGGTTAAGGCAGAATAGCATGTTTATTGGGGACATTTGCCCCCAATAAACATTGCAATACACAACATACACCCCCTGTGTATGTAAAATACATAAACAACAATAAATACATTAAATACATATAGTACTCACCACCCATGTCCGGCTGCCACGATGAAGGCCGTCCTCATCTTCATCCTGCCCATGCCCCATCCACTTCTGCAAAACAGACACAATAATTAAAACATCCAATGTAATGTCCCTAAACCCCTTAATCCCCATAGCGGTTATTAACCGCTACAGTCATTAAGGGGTTAACCCACCATCACCCACATACCCTCCCCCACTAACCCCCCCCAACCACCCTCACCCACTACCCACAGGGGAGTACTACCAAATACCCTTGGGGCCAATACCCCCTCCCCCAGCACATACAGTACAATAATGTGCCAAATAACTATTATCCACATAGGGATAATACATTATTTGGCCATTATTAAACACATTAAATACCTTAATAAAACAAAGAAAATTCTACTAACCTCATCAATAAGAAGGCTCCGTCGCCAGCATCATCCTTGGGGTCCGTTGCCAAAATAATAAATAGGCAATACATCTCAATTACATTAACATACCAATGAACCCCTTAATCACCTTATCGGGTACTAACCTCAAAGGTAATTAAGGGGTGAAGCCATCCTGCAATGCCAACACCACTTATGCATAACATCCTCAATGAATTAAAAAGCAATTTCCTAACCAAATCTCATTTAATCATTCAATCTGAAGGCTCAAATGCCACTTAAAACATTGCTTTTACAGTGTATACATGTAGCATAACATGTAAACTACATGTAGACGCTGCAAATCAATGTTAACAATACAGTAATCCAACTCAAATAGCCTGACATCACAAGAACTATATTATGTAAGTAAATAAAGTCAACATCAATGAATAAACACACATGAATTACATCCCTAAACAATTAAAATACCATCCATACCAATTACACAATTAACTATAGCTATCGTAACAGAGAACAACTTGAAAACATACAAAAAAGGACACCAACAATTACAATATACTATAGCAAGCCTCTCCATAACCTACAGTACAGCATACAGCCCAAAACTTACATCTCTCTAATAATAAAATATATTTAACACACATCTATGCATAGCAGCATAGCCACAATCATTTACAATACAGAAAATCAAGCTTTAAAAACACTATCATTTCTTACCCTGTATGTATATATCTCTCTAGACATACATACATACAGTGGCAAGAAATGATATGCATAAAAAAAAATGAAGACATGAAAAAGTAAAAAAATACACAGTTACATTAAATACATTTCTTTATTTAACTTACCATTACTTGCCCCCACCGACTCCCGTTGATCAGCTTACTCACGAACCAATCCATAAACAGGAACCCATAAAATAAAAAACCATAAAATAATAAACATGAAAATAATAAAACACGACAATCCAGGGGTCTTCTAGTTGTAATCCATCTTCATCTGTATTCTTCTGCCTTCTTCCGGGGTCTTCTTTCCGTCTGCTGCCACGCCCTGGTCTTCTTTCTTCAGAGGAGGTCCTTCCTCCTCGGCGTCTGGCTTCAAAATGAGACGACATAGGCTTTTAAAGGCCTATGACGTCACATTTTCGTCATATGGTTCCCGGACTCACATGGTACGGCAGCCAATCAGAGCGTGGGAAGTCTATCCCTACTCTGATTGGTTCAAGTACCATGTGACAGAGGCTTGGGGGAGAAAGGATGTGACGTCATTGAAAGCCTCTGTCACATGGTACTTGAACCAATCAGAGTAGGGATAGACTTCCCACGCTCTGATTGGCTGCCGTACCATGTGAGTCCGGCCATGTTTCTTTTCATGACGTCATTTTAAAGGCAATTGCAGCAAAGCCATTCTGATTGGCTGTGCTGTCATTGCCTTTAAGGGACGTCATCATTTTTTTTTACATCGGCCAAAACACATGGTTTTCACGGCCCAATCAGGGCCGTGGGAACCATATGACGAAAATGTGACGTCATAGGCCTTTAAAAGCCTATGTCGTCTCATTTTGAAGCCAGACGCCGAGGAGGAAGGACCTCCTCTGAAGAAAGAAGACCAGGGCGTGGCAGCAGACGGCAAGAAGACCCCGGAAGAAGGCAGAAGAATACAGATGAAGATGGATTACAACTAGAAGACCCCTGGATTGTCGTGTTTTATTATTTTCATGTTTATTATTTTATGGTTTTTTATTTTATGGGTTCCTGTTCGTGGATTGGTTCGTGAGTAAGCTGATCAACGGGAGTCGGTGGGGGCAAGTAATGGTAAGTTAAATAAAGAAATGTATTTAATGTAACTGTGTATTTTTTTGCTTTTTCATGTCTTCATTTTTTTTTATACATATCATTTCTTGCCACTGTATGTATGTATGTATGTCTAGAGAGATATATACATACAGGGTAAGAAATGATAGTGTTTTTAAAGCTTGATTTTCTGTATTGTAAATGATTGTGGCTATGCTGCTCTGCATAGATGTGTGTTAAATGTATTTTATTATTAGAGAGATGTAAGTTTTGGGCTGTATGCTGTACTGTAGGTTATGGAGAGGCTTGCTATAGTATATTGTAATTGTTGGTGTCCTTTTTTGTATGTTTTCAAGTTGTTCTCTGTTACGATAGCTATAGTTAATTGTGCAATTGGTATGGATGGTATTTTAATTGTTTAGGGATGTAATTCATGTGTGTTTATTCATTGATGTTGACTTTATTTGCTTACATAATATAGTTCTTGTGATGTCAGGCTATTTGAGTTGGATTACTGTATTGTTAACATTGATTTGCAGCGTCTACATGTAGTTTACATGTTATGCTACATGTATACACTGTAAAAGCAATGTTTTAAGTGGCATTTGAGCCTTCAGATTGAATGATTAAATGAGATTTGGTTAGGAAATTGCTTTTTAATTCATTGAGGATGTTATGCATAAGTGGTGTTGGCATTGCAGGATGGCTTCACCCCTTAATTACCTTTGAGGTTAGTATCCGATAAGGTGATTAAGGGGTTCATTGGTATGTTAATGTAATTGAGATGTATTGCCTATTTATTATTTTGGCAACGGACCCCAAGGATGATGCTGGCGACGGAGCCTTCTTATTGATGAGGTTAGTAGAATTTTCTTTGTTTTATTAAGGTATTTAATGTGTTTAATAATGGCCAAATAATGTATTATCCCTATGTGGATAATAGTTATTTGGCACATTATTGTACTGTATGTGCTGGGGGAGGGGGTATTGGCCCCAAGGGTATTTGGTAGGACTCCCCTGTGGGTAGTGGGTGAGGGTGGTTGGGGGGGGTTAGTGGGGGAGGGTATGTGGGTGATGGTGGGTTAACCCCTTAATGACTGTAGCGGTTAATAACCGCTATGGTGATTAAGGGGTTAGGGGACATTACATTGGATGTATTAATTATTGTGTCTGTTTTGCAGAAGTGGATGGGGCATGGGCAGGATGAAGATGAGGACGGCCTTCATCATGGCAGCCGGACATGGGTGATGAGTACTATATGTATTTAATGTATTTATTGTTGTGTATGTATTTTAAATGGACAACTGCACTATTATCCATTTGTGGATAATAGTCATTGTGCCCATAACTATACTGTATGTTAGGGGGGTATAGGTGTTGTTGGGGTCATATATATATATATATATATATATATATATATATATAAATTTATTTATTTAGTTAGTGTGGGGCTGGTGTGTGTATTTTTTATTATTGTGGGTAGTGGGGGTGGGTGAAGGGGGTATTAGCCCCAACGGTGTTTGTTTAGGGCTTGCGGGGGGGTAGCGGGAGGCCTTAACCCCTTCCCTTCATGACCGTAGCGGTATTAACCGCTACGGTCGTGAAGGGGTTAAGTGCCCCCGCAACCCCCCCGCAAGTCCTAAACTCACACCCAGGGCCAAATACCCCCTTCAACCACCCCCGCTACCCACAATAAAGATGGCACGGTGGGTTAACCCCTTCATTGCCTTAGCGGTTAGCCGCTAAGGTAATGAAGTGGCTTTTAAATGCCTTTTTCCTGCCTCGGATGCATGCCGGGGGGGTCCGGTGCGGGTATCAGCTCCGGAGACCCCCGGCATCAATCCCAGGCAGGAAAAAGGCCTGATTTTTTCTAAGTGTCGCCCCGGCCGATGCTTCTCCTCCAGCAAGTTGCCAACTTTAGTTGGCGGGCTGGATTGGCCATAAAATCTCCAATCTGGAGTGCCGATCAGCAGCGAAAAGCTGATCGGGGCTTCCTGAATTCAGCCGGGTTTAAAAAGTGCCGATAAGTGGCTTATCGGCAGCCGTCTCCCGATAAGTTCTTATCGGGAGGAAAAGTTGCCGATAATTCCCACTTATCGGCACTTACTGAATCAGGAAGGAAAAAAAGGCTATAAAATGCCGAAAAAGCCTTATCGGGCCTTACTGCATGAGGCCCTTAGTCTTGTGTATGGGCCACTGCACTATCGCCTCAACCTTAGCTGGTTCAGGTTTAAGATGCCCTCCACCCACTCTGTGCCCTTGGTACAATACCTCTCCCATTCCGACTAAGCACTTACTGGGTTTTAAGGTAAGCCATGCTTCCCTAATTCTGGCTAGCACCACTGCTACATGCACTAGATGTGAATCCTAAGAATTAATGATGACAGCAATATCATCCAGGTATGCCCTCGCAAAACTCTGCATCCCTTCTAACAATCTATTGACCAGGCGTTGGAAGGTAGCCGGGGCATTCTTCATCCCAAATGGCATCACTAAAAACTCGTAGAGGCCACTCGGAGTGATGAAGGTTGACTTCTCCCTAGCCTCCTTGGTCAGGGGATCTGCCAATAGCCTTTGCTCAAATCCATAGTGGTCAGATACTTTGCCCCCGCGAGTTCATCCAGTAACTCATCCATGCGGGGCATGGGGTAGGCATCTGACACCGTCCCAGCGTTGAGCGAGCGGTAGTCCACACAAAACCGGGTGGTCTTGTCCTTCTTAGGGACTAGTACTACCGGGCTTGCCCAAGGACTCTGGGACGGAGTAATTACCCCTAGGGCCAACATCTCCTCTATCTCCCTCTCCATATTGGTCTTGACCTCTGCTGACACTCTATAAGCGTGCTTATGCAGAGGCTGCAGATCCCCTGTGTGCACTGGGTGTTTTGTGAGATGTGTGGTCCCTGGCATGTCAGTGAAGAGGGCCCTAAACTTAGCTAGCATGTCCCTGGCTTCTACCTGCTGCCTAGCACTCAACTGTGCCCCTATCTCAACCTGCTCCACAGTGTTTCCCTGCCTAGCCTCCCCTAGGAGATCAGGCAGAGCATTGCTCGCCGGATCCTCCAGCAATGGGCTACAAATGGCCATTACTGCTCCCATACTCGGTGCTCTGTATTCTTTCAGCATATTAACGTGATATGTCTTATGCCTCTCAGGCTCTACCTGTACAACGTAGTTGTACTCATTCACCTTTCGGATAACCGGGTACGGTCCCGACCAGGCAGCCATCAACTTGTTCCCCCGAGTGGGTTTGAGAACAAGCACCTGCTGTCCTGGGATGAATTCCCTGCTACAGGCATTCCGGTCACACCATTGCTTTTGCTTGGTCTGAGCGGCCCTGAGGTGGTCCTGGGCCACCCCCATGAGCATCTCTAACCGGTCTCGGAGATCTACTACATACTGGATCACTGAAGCATCAGTAGCAGTAGCCTCCCCTTCCCATCCCTCACGGAATAGGTCCAGAGGTCCATGTACCCTGCGGCCATATAGTAACTCGAAGGGGGAGAAGCCTGTAGATTCCTGCGGTACCTCTCGGTAGGCAAACAGCAAGTGCTGTAAATGAATCTCCCAGTCTTTCCCCTCCGCCTCTATAAAGGTCCGAAGCATCTGCTTCAGGGTACCGTTAAACCTCTCACATAATCCGTTTGTCTGGGGATGGTAAGGGGCAGTGCGCCGGTGCTGTACACCGCATGCATCCCAGAGACAATGTAACAGTTCACTCATGAATTTGCCAGTACCCTTTACTGAGATCCATGGTAGTCAGATACTTTTCCCCCACGAGTTCATCTAGCAACTCATCCATGCAGGGCATGGGATAAGCATCTGACACCGTCCCTGCATTGCGCTGCCGGTAGTCCACACAGAAGCGGGTGGTCCCATCCTTCGTAGGTATGAGGACTAAGAGACAAGCCCAAGCCCAAGGGCTCTGAGATGGTACAATTACCCCTAGGGCCAGCATCTCTTCTACCTAGGCATGCTTATGCAGAGGACACAGATCACTTGTGAGCACATTATGATTTGTAATATGTTTTCTGCCTGGCTTGTCCGAGAACATAACCCTATACTGCTCTAACATAGCCATAGTCTCTGCTGCCTACTTAACTGGGACCCTATCTCTACTTGCTCCACTGTACACCCCTGCCTAGCCTCCCCTAGGAGGTCCGGAAGAGTACTGCTCGCCAGTCCCCCATCGGTGGGCTACAGATAGCCTGCATGGAAGCCTCACTCAGTGCAAAGTAATCCATGAGCATGTTAATATGATAAGTCCTAGTTCTGCCTGTCTCACCATCTAGCTGTACAACATAGTTGCACTCATTCATTTTTCTGAGAACCGTGTACGGTCCAGACCAGCAGCCATTAATTTGTACTCCCGAGTGGGCTTCAGAACAAGCACTTGCTGACCTGGGATAAATGATCTACTATGGGCATTCTGATCATACCAATTCTTCTGCTTGGTCTGAGCATCCCTGAGGTTGTCCTGTGCCAACCCCTGGAGCATCTCTAGCCGGTCTCTGAGATCTATGAAGCATCAGTATTGGTA
This sequence comes from Ascaphus truei, assembly GCF_040206685.1. Lineage (NCBI taxonomy): Eukaryota > Metazoa > Chordata > Amphibia > Anura > Ascaphidae > Ascaphus > Ascaphus truei. Next base: position 205,214,130 of record NC_134486.1, on the reverse strand, counting down.
GTCTCCCCTTCCCACCCCTCACAGAATAGGTCGAGAGGTCCTCGTACCCTGCGCCCATATAGCAGCTCGAAGGGAGGAAAGCCTGTAGATTCCTGCGGTAGCTCTCGGTATGCAAACAGCAAGTGATGCAGGTGAATCTCCCAGTCTTTCCCGTCCGCCTCTATAAACGCATGAAGCATCTGCTTCAGGGTACCATTAAACGTCTCCCATAATCCGTTTGTTTGGGGATGATAACGGGTCGTGCGCTGGTGTTTCACCCCGCATGCATCCCAGAGACACTAACAATTCACTCATGAATGGTGACCCTTGATCGGTTAGGATCTCGCTAGGGAAACCTACCCTAGTAAAAATCACTAGCAATGCTTTAGCTACTGCCTTTGCATCAATGGTGGCATGCGCTACAGCCTCAGGGTACCGGGTGGCAAAATCCACCACCGTGAGGATGTAACGCTTCCCCGACCAGCTTGGAACCATGAGGGGTCCCACTAAATCCATAGCTACCCTCTGGAATGGTTCTCCGATTACAGGTAACGGGTTCAGGGGTGCCTTCACATGATCACCCGCCTTACCTACTCGCTGGCAGGCATCACAGGACCGGCAGAAATCTGCCACAGCCCCTGATGCCCCCGGCCAGTAGTAACGCTGCAACAGACGGGATCTCGTCCGAGTGACCCCCTGATGCCGCGCTAGTGGAATGGAGTTGACTACCTGCAATAATTGCTGCCTACACTACCGACACACTTTATTGCAGCACGGCTAGTACCGCAAGCCGGGGGATGCCCCGGCGTGCTAGTCGCACTCCCTCAGCGTGCCGCGCATCACCGATGCGCGGTCACGCGTCATCGGGTGCCTGCGCCCCCTGCACGCGCGTCCAGGGCTCCCCGAGGGAGCCCTGGTGTCCCGCGATGTGGGGGACGGCGGCAGGGGGTTCCGGGGGACCCGGCGGACCCGGCAGCGGGAGGGAGAGTGCACCGATCGGAGGGCGCTCCTCCGTTGCTTCGGCACGCGCCCGGCACCCTCCGGCGCGCGGCAGGTTACTGCTGCGGCCGAGAACGGGCAAATGCTCGAATAAACTCGGCCGCAGCAGTATACTCCCTGGATACCAATAGCTGTCTTCTACCTGTCCCAACTATCTAACCCGGTAGAACCTTGCTCCCTATACAAGAAAGTGGTCTGAACACTCACTTGCATTAGACTCGGACGCCCGAAGTCTCATGCCTTCTAAGCTGGGGTCAGCTTTCACTGCATCCCTGAACTGTGTCCTTAACACTGGCCATCCACCCTTAGTCTGTAAGTCGGGGGGAACGGGAACAGGTAAAGGGAACAGTAAATAAGTCTCTGGTCATGACTCAGTCTGGTTTACTTGTCTGGTCTCCGCCGAGACTCCTGGAACAGTTGGTCCAAAATGCAGGGTGACAGGGGATGATTTCGCTGTGAGCTTGGCTGACTGACTCCTGGTAATAGCTGCAACCAGAGCCAGCTCTGCTTTAAAGACACTGGTTACATGCCCCAGATTATTGCCAAGTAGGACCTCAGCACCTAACCTGGGAAATACCCCCACCTCCCTCATGCCACATACAGCACCCCAATCCAAAAAGACCCGGGCAACCTGGAGTGGCCGCGGTTCTCCATCTGGCATGGTCACTTGCATCCCGGTGCCCAGGAGAAAATCCTCAGGTTGGACCAGATCAGGGCGGACCAGGGTAACAGTGGCACCAGAGTCCAGCAAGCCATCTGCTTGGCGTTCTCCCATGGTCACTCTCCGCAGATGCTTTTGCCGGACATCATTAGATTGCAACCAGACTGGTGCAACCTGATGCCCCTCTGTCTCCACTGCTGGTCCCAGGATGGCAAGCGCAGATCTCTCCACGTACGTCCCTCTGTGGGTTGATTCCGTGGCTGTGCTTGACTCCTCTGTGTGTGTCAGCTGCACAGGGGTGACTGACCTCACAGCTGGACAACTTGATGGGGTCCACCGGACTTTGCACTGCCCAAACAGTCTGGTCTGATGTGATCCACTTTGTTGCAGAGATAGCATCTCCTCTCATGTTTAAACTCTGCAGCTTTGGAGACGCTGCCTTCTGCTGCATGCTTGTGTACCCACTGAAGAGTCTGCTTGGCTCCCTTGGCTGTCACAGACGGTTTCTTGGGAGCCCCTTTCTCATCCATCAAAGAGCGACTGGTCATAAACTCATCAGCGATCCTGGCAGCTTCCACATAGGTCTTAGATTTACGGTCAGAGACCCATGCCCTCACGTCCGAGGGACACTGCTGTAATAACTGTTCCTGGAAACTCAAGTCTAGTAACGTGTGGTACATTGTGGCACCACAACCCTCCACCCACTGGGTCCCCTGCATTGCCATGTGGGCCCCGTACTGGATATAGGACTCCTTGGGATAACATTCCCCTGTCCTGAACTTGTCCCGGTAAGCTTCTGGGGTGAGAGCATACTGCAACAGCAGCAATGTTTCACAAGTTGGTAATCATTCCGATCTTCTCGGGGGATGGACTGCAGCATCTCTTTGCCCACCCCAGACAACAAGGGGTGCATTCGCAGCACCCAGTCCCATTGCGGCACCCGGTATCGTACACATTGTGTTTCAAAGTCAGTGAGATAACCGTCGATTTTATCGGTGCCACTTACAAACTTGTTAAAACTGTGGTGGTCCACTTGTGGGGTTGCTTGCTCCCCGTTGATCATATGGGAATGAGGGTACACTTGACCGTGTACTGCTGCCAACATCTGAATCCTCTCATCTGCTGTAGCCCTTTCTCCCCATGAGGCAAGGAGTGCTGTGATTCCAGGATTGGTGCGTCCAGTAGCCACGGGAACTATCCCTACCGCACTCCCAAGAACCAGTCCTTCACCAGTATCCCAGTGAGCACCCTCTCCCTCCCCATGTCCATCTCCCTCTGGGGCTGGATTAACCTCCTGCACCCCGGGCTGAATTGTGATCACTGCTGATGCAGCTATGGGCTCCGTGCCCTCAGGTGAAGTAATGCCGGCTTCATGTCGTTCCAAGTCCTCCTCCAGTTGTACTTTTGACCGACCAGTCGTCGGTAAACCATAACCCTCACACCGGACAACGATCCGAGCATGATCCCATGTCTGGAATCAATCTGCTCGCTTGTCCATGTTCACCCACAGGCACAAAGTTATGGGACAAAGGGAAACTGTATTTTTTCGTGCTCTTGTGAAAAGTGTGTATGCTATCTTTTGCCTTGGGAGCTCGCAATCTTGGAGTCTCCCGCTATGCCATAGGATCCCGCATGATGCTATGAAAGGTAGTGTTAGGACTTGCGAACGGGTGTCTGCCTTGTCGCGGCTCGCAAGCTTACAACGCTTTGGCCAAAGGGTTAAACTAAATAACTCTTTTTCAAAAGAATATATAAGTATTTTACTGTGTATTTTTGTCATGTTGGATGTAGCATTGGGCTTCTCTGTCGTCTGTTATATACATATGCCACGCTCAATAGCACTCCATTTTGACACTTATATACATATACACTGGCGACACACTTTATTCGAGCTCGGCTAGTCCCACGAATTCGGGTATACCCGGGTGTATTGAGGTTTGTGACTGTTTTCTGCCCGAGTGCATTGAGGTATTTTCCAGGCAGGGATTGAAGCATTTTATTCCCGCTGGCTGCAATACTGCACAGTATATATATATATACTGCATTACAATTCATGAATTTATGCCATCTGGTAGACACGCGAAGCATTGCAGCCTATTAAATCCTAATCATTATCATTTAACAGATCAGCCGCCCGTCAGCCAGGCATGAACCCAGGCTGGGAAGGCAAACGCAACGGGGCTTGTCAGAGGTGAGGAGCGGCGCATTCCAGGTATCTGCCAGGTACATACTGGGTATTTGCTCGAATAAAGTGTGTCGGTGCAGTATATATATTGTGGGGGCTCAGGGGTTCCCAAAAAGAGCTTGCTGGGGTTTTGTGTTTTGTTAACCTATTCTCAGCTGTTTCAGCTGTTGGAGGTTGGTGGCTCCTCCTTCCCAGGTTTTAAGCCCGCCCCTCCCCACTTCCCAAGTTAGTAGGTCCTTTCATTCTACTGGATATAGATCCAATGTGGTATTTCTCCCTCCTAATAGAGGTAAATGAGAATTTTAATCCTAGTAGAGGTATATTAGTATTTTATATGGTAGTGTTAGGACTTGCGAACGGGTGTCTGCCTTGTCGTGGCTCGCAAGCTTACAACGCTTTGGCCAAAGGGTTAAACTAAATGACCCTTTTTCAAGAGAATATATAAGTATTTTACTGTGTATTTTTGTCATGTTGGATGTAGCATTGGGCTTCACTGTCATCTGTTGTATACATACACAGAGGGACAGACTTCACTCACACTCTACACTTTACTTCGACCGGGCGGCCATTTTAAATCCCCGCATTTATTTACAAACCCATAGATTTGGCTGCTCAGTGCCTTTTGGACTGCCCGCATTGTCCACTATATGTGATTCCCATACCACGTTGCGGTCTCTTTCAGTCTCAGATTAAGGCTGGAAACATTGTATTTCTCTATACAAGGGGGTTATTTGCAGGGATAAATCATACACCAACAGGCCCACCGTCCCTTTAAATCAAAAAGAAAACATAAATACCTATTCCTGTTAGGGAAAATAACTCAACTTTGCTTCAGCCCTTTCTAGCGACAGCTGGCCAACTATAATGGTTAAAACAAGCCCTGGCATATGCACCCCAAATGAACAGTCTTAAGTACCCAGCAATAAAGGGTTTTGCTAATCTGTTAGTCCATAAGAGCAGATGTCCCAGCTTCAGCAAAGCCTTGCATCCTTCCTTTCTTGGGGAACTGGGCCCCACGTGAGCTCAGAGAAATTCTACTCTGTAAATGCCAAGGACAGGTCGTCCTGCTTCAGCACGGTCACTCACTCATCCTTCCTTCTTCCTGGGATTAGCAACCCAGGCAGTCCCAGCAGGCTCCGCGACCACCGTCCAGCAGGCCAGGGGGTCTGTGCCACTTCCGCAGTTGGGGAAACTCTTCTCTGTCCCTTCCCTTTGGGAAAACAGCCAGTCTCTCTCTTGTGCAGGGTACTTCCTGCCTTTTTACACCTTCACTTAGGAGTGCTGTCTTAATTGGTACCAGGTGCAGCAAGCTCACAGAGAGAAATATAACCTCCTGCACACAGTAACCTATCCACTCTGCTAGCTCTTTAGTCCATAAGGACAGTGACTCTGTCACTATATATATATATATATATATATATATATATATATATATATATATATATACATTATTAATAATAATAGCATGTTCTTGTATAGTGCTGCCAGTTTTACGTTGCACTTTACAGAGACATTTTTACAGACACATACATACTATATACATACGTGTGTGTGTGTGTGTGTGTGTGTGTGTGTGTGTATATATATATACATACACACAGTGGTGTGAAGAAGAAAGTACACCCTCTTTGAATTCTATGGTTTTACATATCAGGACATACAGGTAATAACAATCATCTGTTCCTTAGCAGGTCTTAAAATTAGGTAAATACAACATTAGATGAACAACAACACATTACATATTACACCGTGTCATGATTTAACAAAAATATAGCCAAAATGGAGAAGCCATGTGTGAAAAACTAAGTACACCTTATGATTCAATAGCTTGTAGAACCACCTTTAGCAGCAATAACTTGAAGTAATCATTTTCTGTATGACTTTATCAGTCTCTCACATCGTTGTGGAGGAATTTTGGCCCACTTCTCTTTA
>NC_134486.1:205173374-205203374 GCF_040206685.1 Ascaphus truei | reverse complement strand
AGGTCCGATAGTGGGGAAAAAGTATATGGGAAAATACATTTTTGTCGCCCCAAAATGTTGCCACCCTAGGCTGGGGCCTAATGCGAAATCTGCTACTGGCTCCGTGTAGTAGAGGTAATTACATTGTAGTACAAAGCAGCATATTGAGTTAGAGGGTATTTAGTTTGCTCAGGTGAGATTGGGTTGGTGTACAATATACTAATGTCCCCATACTCTATAATTGGCATTACCATCTGCTGTGCCATGTGCTTTCTGACAAGCAGGTTTGAGGATTTGTTCCTGTAAAGTATACCTAGTTTGGCATGGGTTTTGGATGTCAGTATCAATATGTAGCCTGAACATTAAGTGGGCTGGGGGAGGGTGTGTGTGTGTCAAGCCATGAAATGGTACAGAATAGACAGGTCAGATGGTGGTGGGTATCGCTTTACTTACCTGTTGTAATTTAAATTGATATAAAAAGAATATTATTAGAAATAACTACACAGTTCCAGGTAACCAAATCTTAATAGAACTGGTAATGAACTGATTCACGGAGACAAGTTTGATTGTGGGTGGCATCCCTTTGCCCAAGTATACCGTCCTTTATAATAAAATATATATTCAAATTAATTAAAAATATATATTCACTCACACACACACACACACACAGATTTAGTTTCTCGCTCTGCCTCTTTGTTGCCTCTGCGCCAGCCTCGGCACACACTCCAATTCTCCCTTTTCCTGCTGATATTGACAAGAATTTGCAGCAGTAAAAGGGAGGAGCAGCTTTATAGGAAGGGAATGGGCCACAAGATCTAAGTCGAGTTCAAACAAACAAACACGTTTTTAGTTCCGGCCTAGCACACAAATCTGAACCGTAGTCTAAACTTCTTTTGGATTATGGCAGTTTGGGAAGGGGGGGAGAGAGTGCTTGCATTTTTACAATCTGGACTACACCAAGGTCTACGGAGCTGAACCCCATTAATTTCAGCTCACACGACCCCATGCTTCTGAAGATATTTATCTCCATAATTGGTACTGGTAGTCGCTCTGTTCGGCTGGCAGGGATCACATAATTGACGATTTTCAAAGCTCCCACACCCTGCAGGCCAATAGGAAGCTGTGACATCATTGGCCCATGTGATGTGAGAGCATTAAAAAGCAGAGGGATATCGGCAGCCCCTTCGGAGGTAAGTATCTCAGGAAGCAGGGGTCCCTAGAGCTGAAATGAACGGGGTTCAGTTCTGGAGAGCCAGTGCTTCAATCCTCTGTAAAAAATGTTTTAAAAATCAATGGCTTGAATTGCTCCTTTAAAGCCCATTTGCACCCTTAGGTAAATCGTAGCCTATTTCAGGGGTGCGCCAAGTTTTGGAGCTGTGCCCTGCTGAGCAACAGCCCCAGCACTCACGCCACCCTTCTCTGTGACGTAACGTCACGTGACCCTGCATCATTTGGCACGCGTTACCATGGCGACGTGTACGTCCCATGACCCCACGGCGTCATTTGATGCTGCGTTGCCATGGCGACGCATCCAGAAGACTACAGAACCCTGTTAAGTTGAAGTTCCAGAGGCCTCGCGCAGACCCCCGGCATTTAACTTAAATTCCTCAGGAAGGGCGCAGGGGCACTGCAACTGCAACCCCATGTCTATATCATAAAAAGGTGGCATCTTCTGTGCAAGTGTTAACATTAGTACGTTATGTAACTTGTAATCTAGACCACTTCTGGAATTAAGGCACACAATGTATTGAGCATGTAGTGATAGTACTCTAATATTTAATATAAGGATCCAATAATGACTATTATTGACTGGTACTATGAGAAAATACTTGCAGCATTGAGAAAAAGAAACAGAAAAATGTTCTAAAGACATTTTTAATGTTTCTAAGGCTGCGTCCATAGAAGGACAGACCACGCTGACGCGTCTGCACGCTACGCGATCAGACTGCCTAAAAGCAGCGATCGCGTCTATACAGCGTGTGGGCGGAAGCAGGCGCACGATGCGCGTGAAATCTGATTTTTAGCGCGATCGGGAGGTCACATGAGCGGTTCGCCAAAGGAGGGCGAATCAGCTCCGTGACGTCACTGGCCCACCTATAGATACGCCCCCGGACGGCGCACAAACGAAGGCCAGGGAAAGCACCCGCTTTCCCTCAGCCTCCGCGCGGCTGCTGTGTCTATGGGCACGGCTGCTGTGTCTATGGACGCAGCCTAATGGAGAAAGCATTTCCAAAATGACAGCCCCCTTCCCCTTCTGAAAGACTCTGGCTCTTGAGACCCGCCCTCTCTCTAGCCCTCTCTCTAGCAGTGAACCAATTGTAAATATTAGCTGCTGTGCAATAACTGAATTAGATAGCCCCGAGCAAGCGATTGATTACAGGAGAACAAGTCGATCTGCAGTTTAGCTAATCACTTGTCAGTGTGCCGATTGTATTGATGCACATATTGAATGGGGAAAAAAATATATAACAAAAACAAACCAGCTGCTTGAACTGCAGCTTTAAAGTACTCTCATCAACAAAAATAATAATTTTGAGGAGGAAGAAAAAAAAGTTATACCTAGAAAGCCTCTGAACAGAAATGCTTTCTCCAAAAGGTCAACTAAGAGCCTTAAATTTTATTTTAAAAGTTGCTTCAGGAGAATCTGATTTTCAGATCCTATTACTTATGAGACAAATGGAGTTAGACAGAATTACTGATGAATTTAACAAACCAATTTATTATCGACACAGCAGTAGTCTGTGATAATTTTAAGATTGCTATAAAATAGTTGTTAAATGAAATATTTTTCTCTCTTTTCTGCCTTCTCTCAGTGTAAGTGTATCCACCAACAGCCATAGGCCTCCATTTATATGAAAATTAAGGGAGTAAGGGGAATTTTTCTCATAAGTATTACAAATACACACACAAATGAGATGGTTCGTAATTTTATTTATGGGGTTTAATTGCAAATGAAGCCACTCAGAGCGGAAAAAAAACATTGCGCCCTTTAATGAATATACAAGGGGTAGGTCACCTATTTTGTCTGCAAGTATAACCATAATGAATTTTGCCGTAACAGCCTAAAATCGTAAACAACTTGTTATTGTTACAGTAAACTGCTTATAGAGCTAAAACTTGTTATTGCTATAAGAAAAACTGCTTGCGCTTTATTTTTATATCAAGAACATTTTAACCCCCTCAGCATATAGTTTTTGCTTGAATAGCAATCTGTGACAATGACTCATAACAATAAGATAAGATGTTATTGACGTATGTAAACTTGTAATACATACTGGAGTGTTCCAGGGTACGTCACGAATGCCTATAAAAGCTTATGCACTTGAAACAAAAAACAAGAAGTAACTGAGAAAGAACCTAGCGTGTCTGAATTAATTACTTCTTCCGGATTCGTTGTTTCCAGCACAGCACACTAGATCGTGGGTGTTCCTCCGGGGAGAATCTTGAACCAAGGAGAGGGTCACTTCCATAAGGCGGGAAGCGGTTAATTTTCATATGGTGTGAGAAGTGGGATTCAGTGCCATTGGGGTAAGAACGTGATATTATTTTGTCCGTATAAACTCCCAGTGTCCCTGAATCCAAAACTACCCAAATTTAGTTATACCTCCTGGTCGAGAGTTAAGGTAATACTTATATGAGTAAAAAGTCTCATATAGTGAGTCAGGGTTAGAGTCCCGGACTGAAATAGTCTTATATGAGTTAGGAGTCTCATATAGTGAGTCCGGGTTAGAGTCCCCGACTGAAATAATAAATAAAACTATCTAGTGTGTCTGAGGAAACTATAGTTGTGTGTTGTAAAGTGCATAAGGTTTGTATCAATTGCATGTAAATAACGCTGTGCCGCTTGTTAGAAATTGTTAAGATATAGGGTCCAATCTTAGTAGAAATCACAAAGCAAGTTAAAAGTCCCGACTGATATAAAAAAAAAAAAAACAGAAGGTTAAATTCCTGTCTGTATACTGAAATCCAAAGGAAAAACACTCCAACGCACAGCCAGAAATAGAGTGGGTACCAAACGAAAAATGCTGGTAAAAAATAATCTTTATTGGTCCATGTTAAAAAACGGAGGTAAGTACCCTCCTACGTGTTTCGTACCTGCTGGTACTTTATCAAGGTATCCAACTTCTCTATTTCCATCTCAAAAAAGGAGAGAGAGAGAAAGAGAGAGAGAGAGGGAGAGAGGGAGAGAGGGAGAGAGGGAGAGAAGGAGAGAGGGAGAGAGGGAGAGAGGGAGAGAGGGAGAGAGGGAGAGAGGGAGAGAGGGAGAGAGGGAGAGAGGGAGAGAGGGAGAGAGGGAGAGAGGGAGAGAGGGAGAGAGAGAGAATTAGAATATCAGCCCAGACAGCCCCCCTTTGCAGAGATACATTTACATTTCAGACACAAAAGTTAACTGAAGCTCTGTTGCGACTAATTAGGTTTAACTGTAGTTTAGGATATGATAATAAAAGAAAGGGACATTTTTATTAATATAGTTTGCAGGCAGGATCAAACAGTTTTTTGTTTCTTTTTCTGTGTAACAAGTAACTATAAATTATTTAAAGTATATTTTAAGCCTATAATTTTCTGTTTAACAAAAATCCAGTTTTAATTTTTGAATACGTCACATTTTATCCTGTATTTGGCCGTGTAAGGAGCTTCATTTTTAAGCTGTCCCAAATTGTATTGCAGTGTATGTTAAACTTCAGTAACATTATTTTTTTTATTATCTGTTTTGTTCCAAGGTTTTGGCAGGATGCCCAGAAAGTTATCCCAAGCTTGTTGCAAATCCTAGAGATGGACAAATAGTCTTTAAATCTGTGACTATAATTTCTTATGTTACCGGTTGTTCTCTCAGTAAACCAGAAGTTATTTTGTGTTTTTTAAGGTTTCTGTCAGAAGACAATAGCAGATTATATTTATATTCAGTAGTGTTTTGTGGTTTTTAATGCAAATTTTATACCAAAAGGTTTCAGGTTAATTTTGCTACAGATCAAGCAACTATATTTAGTTATGTTTTAAATGCCGTTATCCTTTGTGTAATATTGTTCACATAAAATCAGATGTGAATAAAAGGAGGGGGATTAGCTTAAGGTCATTTGGCGGTATGCCCAGAAGTTAGATGTCTAAGTGCCCGGGATGAACGAAATTTGAAATTATTATTTTTTTAGAATAATGCTGAGTGTCTTTTAAAGTTGGCAGTGTGCTTGGCACTTTTCAAAGAAATTATATTACAAGTGATTAGTTTGGAGTTCTATACAGAATCATTTTAGCCATTTTTCTTTTGGTTTGGCAATAGCTGGGCCACAAAGTCTTATGAATTTAGATTGTAGCAAAGTCAAGACCACAATAGTGGATAGAATAAAGTGCGCAACTAAAAAACCTCTAATAGTGATAAACAGTGATCAAATAGAATTGTGTAATAACAAATACCCTTCTAGTTTAAACTGAATAGTTAAACCACATAGTACCACAGTGTGATATACAAAGATTTATACATAACCGTGAAGTGTGGTAAATAAAGGCGTCTGCAGCTATAAACCAGGGGGTGGCTCGGCACCCCCCTAAGCACTAAGGAAACGGAAACAAAAAACAGCGCAAAACGCAAATAGTGAAATAAGTAAAATATTATTATATATTAAAAATAGGGATAAATATTCTGCGTACATCAAGAAGCTAGAACATAAACATTGAGTGTGCACAGCACACGAGTTACCACTCGGCAGGTGAGGATTCAGGAGTCAGGAACTGGTTTCTCTGGCAAACGTCTCTGGTAACAGCTGTGGGATTCTTCCTTCACATAGACACCCGGACACGGAATTGCAGCCTCTGTAGAAACTTTCCCTCTGGTCATGTGGAACACGAAATGTCCAAAAGTTCTTTAGCCTAGAGTCACATGGCAAAAGTCCCCAGATCGAGCAGTGAGTGGGACTCAAACCATCCAAAATGCTCTCAGACCGGCACAGCCACAGACGGGAGCGGACTCTCACAGCAGTGTCTCCGGCTTGAGACACTGACGCTCCGTCGCGGTGCGCTGTAGAATGACGTTACAGTCGCGGTTCTCGGCAACCAAAACACAGGGATGGAAAATAGTCTTTAGAAAGCCCAATGTTTAGGAAATAGCAACGAAAAGCCTATTACACATAGGTAAAGATTAAATCCTACGTGTTTCGTAGTATAACACTACTTCATCAGGGACGGAGCGTCAGTGTCTTGAGCCGGAGACCTGCTGTGAGAGAGTCCGCTCCCGTCTGTGGCTGTGCCGGTCTGAGAGCATTTTGGATGGTTTGAGTCCCCCTCACTGCTCGATCTGAGGACTTTCGCCGTGTGACTCTAGGCTAAAGAACTTTTGGTCATTTCGTGTTCCACATGACCAGAGGGAAAGTTTCTACAGAGGCTGCAATTCCGTGTCCGGGTGTCTATGTGAAGGAAGAATCCCACAGCTGTTAACCGAGACGTTTGCCAGAGAAACCAGTTCCTGACTCCTGAATCCTCACCTGCCGAGTGGTAACTCGTGTGCTGTGCACACTCAATGTTTATGTTCTAGCTTCTTGATGTACGCAGAATATTTGTCCCTATTTTTAATATATAATAATATTTTACTTATTTCACTATTTGCGTTTTGTGCTGTTTTTTGTTTCCGTTTCCTCAAGACCACAATGACTGCTTAGTAAAACAATTAGTAAGAATTGTATGCAACTAATATATTTTTGAGTCTCTCTAGGCATGGGTCAAATTTGAAAGTGCACCTACTCGAGACGGCGTTAATGGTCAAGCAATTCCTACACAAGCATGCTCTTCATCCCAGATGAAAAGGCCATTTCAAATACTACTCACAACCATAGCCAAGGTGGAGAGGCCTAAAGACACAGCCGCTACATAATAATCCCCGCCAATAACCAACGGAGGAGAAAAACACAGGCAAAAGACCGGGCATCAACGCATGAACTTTGAACTTTTTAATAATCCTTTTTTCTTTACTGGTTTTCTTATTTCAATTATAATGTATGTTCTATTAGGTTTGTATAGGTAGTGTACACACAAAGACGATAGGGTAGTAACAGGTATTTTGTTTAGTAATGTTTATTTTGTTTTTATTGGTATGTGTATAGCATATATGCACACTCTTTTTTGTTATATAATGGAATCCTGGTAAACAAAGCCCATATCTTATGTGCAATGTAACCCAATGTACTATCCATACCCAATAGGTTGAACCTCAAGAACATAGTTACATTTAACCCCTTAGGAGAAGGACAATATGTTATAAGACACTTGTAGAACCATATATGAGAAATTGGTTCCGAAGGGTGTAGAAATACGAGTTTGCCCTAGGGAAGTGATTGACTTTGTGTTAGAAGGATAGATAGAGAATTACCCTGCAACTAGACCAGGTTATGTTATTTAGGAAGAGTGTTTAAAGGTAGAGATGAGGGATGGGATTCATTGGGACTTGGTGGTTGGATTTGTTCTCTGGAAGCAAAGCTAGCAAATGTTTTTGTATGTGTGTCTGTCCTACTCATTGCTCTCTATGTCTGTGTTAAGTACAGCAAAATTTTAGTCCAGAAGTGCGCTGCAATTCCCCACCAACGCTATGCCTCTTTTCGGTGATGGTGATAAAGATGTCAGCAGTCCACCAGAAGAAGAGACCGAAGACGAAATCAACTGGGCTGATATAATGTCCAGAAAGAAATGAATTCATACACCATTGGACAACTTCTTTGTCCAGCAGGACAATGAAATGGTTAACTGTTCTTTAAATAGACATTCTGGTAAGGATATGGTGGGGACTGAGAAGATTGGATATAAGGATATGAGGAAGGTGGGAGGTCACCCAGGGGCGTGAGTCAACCACAAGGACAAATCAGCCATTTTGACCATAGCAGCATTTTGCTGTTTTGCCATTCTGAGTAAATGCAGTATGAAAGATGCGTGCAAGGAGGATGTTTGTGCAGTCGCTCCCAGTAGAAATTAGCCCCATCAATTCTCAGAAATCCCTTAGCGCTAATCATAGAAGAGCAGTGTGATTAGTAATTTTGTTGATATTGAAGGGTTAAAATTAGTAGTCTGTTCTCCATTTTGTGAATTTATAAGATACAGTAATTAAAAAAAAAAAAAAAAAAGCAGAAGCTTGCACCTTTTTATTTTAACAATTTCCAGGCATGATCCCAAAAAGTTGTTTTCCCAAGAAGCAAAGGGCCTTGAATTGTAATAGAACTGTAGCTTTATTCCATGGTTCTTAAGAGAATTATTTTTTTTTGTTGCTCATCTTATATATATTTTTCTCTCTGACCCCCGCAAAACCTGCACCACTAGTTTAGTACGACAAAGTATTTATTTATTTATTATTTATAAAATATTTTACCAGGAAGTAATACATTGAGAGTTACCTCTCGTTTTCAAGTATGTCCTGGGCACAGAGTTAAGACAAATAATACATGGTTACAAATACAGTTACATATATACAGTATATCAGCAGTATCAAAAATAGTAGTTGTCATGTTATGACAAAAGGAGGGATTGTTAATGAATATACAAGGGGTAGGTCTCCATTTTGTGTATCACCTATTTTGTCTGCAAGTATAACCATAATGGTTATTGTTATAGCAAACTGCCTATAGAGCTAAAACTTGTTATTGCTATAAGAAAAACTGCTTGCGCTTTATTTTTGTATCAAGGACTTTCTGTTGACACTTTTCCTAGAACATTTTAACCCCCTCAGCATATAGTTTTTGCTTGAATAGCAATGTGTGACAATGCCTCATAACAATAAGATGTTATTGACGTATGTAAACTTGTGATACATACTGGAGTGTTCCAGGGTACGTCACGAATGCCTATAAAAGCTTATGCACTTGAAACAATAAACAAGAAGTAACTGAGAAAGAACCTAGCGTGCCTGAATTAATTACTTCTTCCGGATCCGTTGTTTCCAGCACAGCACACTAGATCGTGGGTGTTCCTCCCGGGAGAATCTTGAACCAAGGAGAGGGTCACTTCCACAAGGCGGAAATCGGTTAATTTTCAGCGCCATTTGAAATATGACCGTTATTTTAATATCTTGTGTAGCCCCGGTCCCCCTTAGGAGTCCCCTTGCTCCTTCCCTTCCTCAGCTGCAGTCGGAGGGACTGTGATGAGGCACGGCGGCCCTGGGGGTTAGTCAGGAAGGTGGGTGCAGTGGGCAGGGAGCGCTTGTGGCTCCGCGGCGGCCTGAACGCTAGGGCGCCGTCATCTTGTATTGCCGCGCATGCGCATGGACAGTCAAAGATGCGGCGGCCATTTGCAGGACATTGAGCATGCGCGTTGGATAGTGCACGCGGCCCCAATAACAAATAGACTCTGCGGGGACTACAACTCACATGAGGCATAGGGAGACATTCACCAGATGCCCCTCAGCAGCCAATGGGGTTGGAGAATTCCCTGCAGAAGGGAATTGATACATTTCACGCGCTGGAGAAAACAGGCAGTTGGTGACAGTTGGAGCTGGAAACAGGTTAGAGGATATTGTAGGTACAGGGAGCAGTAGCCCCTGTACTAGGCTAGCTTACCCCCATAGGCCCCTGATAAGTATTATCATTACCCCCAGCTTGTGGTTGCTTCAGGGACAGGCTCTAAGTAAGGAATCTGCCCCTTTAGCTATTTGATGAGATCAGGAAACAGCTCATCTGTTGCGCAGCCCTGATGATTGGGTCTGGGATCAGACTCCATCTGAATAGAGACTATCTCCGTGGAAGATCACTGCGGCCTGCGGACTGGGAACGGACCAGCCCTACAGTATAGACGGTACAGTAATATTACCTACGCCGGAATTCACCCCACGCGTAGGTGGACGAGCCATGGATCAGCCAAATCCCTTTCTGTTATTCTGCGAGACCCGGGTGCAGGAGCCCTGGGCAGATACCAAATACAGTGCACTAACATCACAGGGATAGCGCTATCTCTAACACTTTGGGTGGGCCCGGACATAAGGGAAAGGGACATCAGGGAATTGGTGCCCAGCACCCAAGGTAATTTGGGGGACCCCCATGTTGGTATGCGGTGGGGTGAACAGCTATATGTATGATTATATGTATGTTACTGTGTGATACAGAGTACCAAGGTTATTGCTTATAGTAAAGGTTGCTAGCATATATTGTGTGCGTGCATTACTATAACCTTACAGGTGGAGGCACTGTATCCGTAGAAACAGGTAATTCCAGGCTCCCAGCGGAGGAGGTTCAGGCCTTCTGTGAGCCTATCAGGTAACACACCACACACACGGTAACACAGGTGTATTCCCACACATGGTCCCTATCTGTGATTGGTGGGGTGGAGGGGGGGAGGGAAAGTGTGTTACACTTGGAATATCCACACCTGACTTCTATAGGCCAGGGGTGGGCAACTCCAGTCCTCACGGGTCACCAATAGGTCAAGTTTACAGGATATTCCTGGTTCAGCACAGGTGACTCAATCAGTGGTTCAATTGAAGACGGAGTCCGATTGTGCTGAAGCAGGGATATCCTTAAAACCTGACCTCTTGGTGACCCTTGAGAAATGGAGTTGCGCACCCATGCCCTAGACTGTAGTAAGCAAACCACCGCAAGTATTCCAACTAGGAGGTGTTTACGTCTAACAAATATACAAAGACACACTCCCTCTTATCTGCCTCTAGTTTGGATAACAAACTAGAACACAGGAAAGGTCAGCACTCAAAGTTGAATGGAATTATAAAAAAGAATGTATCTCTACTGGTGTTGTTGGTACCACCACAGTCCGCATATTTAAAAAAAAAATATTTTAGAAAGAGTATTCAAATATATTTGCATTTATTAAACAACCAATATGACCTTAACATGATGTAATACATATTAAGCACAATTGTGGCCATGGTCACTTCTAGTGCAACAGAAAAGACATACAGTAGGGCCATATTTACTAAGAAGTGCTACTCCGTAAGATATCTTACATGCTGGAAGACCATTTACATCCTATCCAAGTGAATAGACCATAAAAGGGCAATATTTACCAAGCCATATTCCACCATAAGGCTGCGCTTATAGTGCCGGCGACGTCGCAGTCGCGGCAAAACAAATGCATTGTTGCAACAAAGCGACAGTGCTACCAGAAATCAATTAGTCACTGATATTTTATTTTTTCGCCGACTGTCTCCCCTTGCGGCCAATCGGGAGCTTCACTGTGCCTCTGGCCTCCCCTTTTATGATGTCATCCAGAGACATAGCCTAAACTTCCAAATACAACTCATCGCAATGGCGACAGGTGACGTCATCAGTCGCGTCGCTGTCTGTATAAGCGCAGCCTAAGACATCGTCTGTGTTGAATGACACCTTATAGTCCATTCACTTGAGTGGAGTATAAAGAACTATATTTACTCGCTGGAATGGGTGTTAAGGAGTAAATATGGCCCCAAATAATGTTATTGTTAATATATATACACTATGTAACACTACATTATTTATTTTAGAATGACTACTATTATTGTACTTCCATTGACAATATGGTTGCCTCAGTTAAAAAATAGGATCAACATGTTGTACTGTGGATTTCTACAGATCCCAATCACATTAGGCGACATTAATGTGGTTGAATGTGGAGACTACAATGAAAGTGGTATTTTTAGAGGAAATTTTTTTTTTCATATGGATTTTCCATAACTCATTTCAGTTGATGTCAAACGGTGCAATAACAAATGGTTAGAGTCTTTTAACACTCTGTGTTTGATCTGCACCATTTTTAGCTCTGGAGGCCCTCGGGTTCCTGAGATATTTGCCAGTATTTCTGATCCCACCAGGCAAAATCAAACTCCCACAGGTCTTGTGCACCAATAAGAAGATTGCTGCTTTAAGAAATGTGGGCTTTATCTACTAAGCTAAGAGGACACAGTGCTAGTCTGGAGAAAGTAAGAAAAGTTACTTTATCAATTGATTCAGCTATCACAAGTGATCGGCGCTTAGGAAAAAGCAGGTCAATAGCCAATTTTGACTTAATGCAATGTTAAAAATATTCAGCACTCATAACATGATTTTAATTAATAAACAGCAAAACAGTTACTTCCTATGAGTCAACATCAGGCATTTAAAAATGTTACAGTATAGGCAGATATCTTGTCACTGTGCTATGATGTTACATGCAAAAGGAACAGAAAAAATTACAATAGAAAGCAAATAGTAATAAAAAGGCAACATCAAAATTAAATATCACATATTTAACTTAAGAGTATATCTGTTTGTGCTTAGTCAATTTATTTATTTTGAGGCTTAAATGTGATTGGCTGTGAAACAAGCACTTGCAGTACTTTCCCCAGTTTTAAAAAGCAGACTTGTCGCCTAATAACATTAAATAAAATAAATGTCACCTTAAAATGTTGATGTTTCAGACAGTCTATTTTTCTATAGATTGTGGCAATATTTTCTACCACAAATTAAATTAATTAAAATTGTAATCACTCGATAAAAAATATTTTTACAGTCAAATGTATTTCTTTTAAAGGCAAATTTTAAAGTACATGTGGTCTTTACAAGTTTTTTTTTATACTTTTTACAAGAGAGATGCACTCATGAAAACTTAAAGTAGAGGCCAAATCTCTATGCAACTTTTCAGCAGAAATATACAGTACATAGTATTTTTAACCTTACTTGTTGAAGTAGCATCCATCATATGCAAATGTCAACATTGTTAATCATAAAACAGCTTAGATAATAGCCAGTGCAGAGATGTCAATGACAAATCAGGGGGATTTGACGGTTCTGGACTAAAACATGATGTTTTAATGGATAAATGCTGATTTGTATTAGTTAGGCTATTAAAGTTTATGAGACTGTACTGTTAGAAATCCAACTCCAATCCAGGGACTCAAAGAAAATCAGTGTGAGTTGACAGGTCTTAGTGTAGCATTTTATTTAATTCCTCTCGTGGACTTTTTCTGCCTTGCATCTCCTTATGCTTATGTTTTAATATGAATTTGTACTGGACAGATTTCTAAAAGATCATACATTTTAACCTCATCACATGGTTTCAATAACTTGTTAATTTACCATAATGGTCAAAAGTAACATGTAAATGGGTTATAAAATTATTTATACAATGACAATTACGTTTTATAAATGCTAAAAAAACTGATATCAGCACCTCTATAACTTTAATGCACCTACTCAATGGCTCAATGTACTAAAGCAGTATGCGACTGGTTAGTATATAAACATGGCAGCTGAAAATATGGATATCTATAGAAGATGCGCAGGAGATACTGTTGATTTTCCAAATCAGTTATAAGCAGACTATGTATTGGTATATTTAAAATATGCTGTCACTTGTTTATAATACAGAATAACATTTATAACGACAAAAAAAAAACTTAACATTTCTAAAGACTTCAGAATCATTGTCCTGAATCTTTTTCTTCTTCAAAATGACGTGATAAATATAAATAAATACAATAATACATTTGATAGTGTTACCCAAGAGAATTGAATTGAACAACAATGCATTCATCGAAACGGCAGGGTGAAACTAAGAAACTAAATAGTAAGTTCTCAATTACAAAAATAACAAAAAAGAGTAATACATTATAAAACTGCATCGGTCAGTATTTACAGTTGTAGATGTAGATGTAATTTGGCATCTGAGAAAATGCTCAGTAACTAAACCTGTAGCGTTTTGCTTTCCAGTTTTACTTGGAGTGCGTTTAAATGCAATAAAATGTTGAGAACAGACATTTTAAGAGGAGCAAATTAGTTCTGTGAATTCCTATTGCTGAATACGTGTATCTGTACGATTTCATGCTTCTACTCCTATTCCTATGAAAATGAACCAGGGCGACGATTACTAGGGACCATCTTCATCCACATAAAAAGTCACTTACATTAATTTCGGTGACGATGCATTGTGCTTCTAGAAATATTGAAACTATGGTTTCAATGATTAATCACCCTGTTAAAAAGTCCTGTTATGCTAATGACATGCATAATATCTATTTCAATCAGACCAATACGAACTCAAAGAATAGTACAAAAGAATTTCTTCTCTCTAAATGGATTTTCTGAAGCAGGCACTGGAAGAATAAGGGGATCTTCTCTGATGTGCGCGTCACAATATGCCATCAAATCTGCTGCGGCCTTGGATACCTGTAACATAATGGAAAGAGGGGGGAAATGGTGGTTAGCTTTTGGCCGATATCTGCAACAAACTTAAAGGTAATATTTTGCATAAAATCACATCACCTTATTTACAAACAATGTATACTTATAAAAAATATATATACTATTAGTGGGTAAACCGTGAAATGAAAAAAATAGGTAGTGCTATATCCAACAAATAGGCTGGCTGCCTTTGATATAACCCTGACCCCTGGTCAGGTGATAGAAGTAGAAAAAAAAAAGTTATATCTATGGCGCTCTGCACTAGTATATAGTCAATATTAGATGAATAATAATAATAAACAGATTTATACAACCAGTATCACGGTATTGATCCGTCCATAAAGGTGCTCCACGTGATGAAAGGGTACATAGAAAAAAGAAAATCAAAGATCATAGCGTAATACTGCTGCAAACAACATGTAACATGTAACACACACCTAACACTAGACAAACGCTGAGATCAACAGGTGACAATGAATAATGCAAACACATTTAATTATGGCATATCATATATAAAAATACATAAAAATACATATAAAAGGGTTCAATAAGGACACTCCAACTCAGGTGGGGGTACCTGCTTACCAGAGGCAAGAAGGCATCAAGCGTTGGATAGATTAAAGAGTATCCCCTTTTATGGATAGCAGCTGCCGTCACTGATGTCTGTGCTGTGGCCACAGCACAGACATCAGTGACGGCAGCTGCTATCCATAAGAGGGGATACTCTTTAATCTATCCAACGCTTGATGCCTTCTTGCCTCTGGTAAGCAGGTACCCCCACCTGAGTTGGAGTGTCCTTATTGAACCCTTTTATATGTATTTTTATATATGATATGCCATAATTAAATGTGTTTGCATAATTCATTGTCACCTGTTGATCTCAGCGTTTGCCTAGTGTTAGGTGTGTGTTACATGTTACGTGTTGTTTCCAGCAGTATTACGCTATGATCTTTGATTTTCTTTTTTCTATGTACCCTTTCATCACGTGGAGCACCTTTATGGACGGATCAACACCGTGATACTGGTTGTATAAATCTGTTTATTATTATTATTCATCTAATATTGACTATATACTAGTGCAGAGCGCCATAGATATAACTTTTTTTTTTCTATTAGTGGGTAACCGTTATACATTTTGAAAAAAGTATCTAAGTACTTGTCTCAAAGCAGCCTAGTCAAAAAGACTGCAAAAAAATAATCGACAATGTATTCCAAACCCTATTATCTTGAGGACCTTAAATATAAATGGTCACAATTATTGCAAACACCATGCAACATTTCCTAGTGAGGCAGTTCTTGCGTTAAACTGCAGATGTGACTGCATTAAAGGGTGCACTGAACTGCACAGGAGAAACTGTCCGGTAATAAATATCTAACAAGAAAGACAGGGTAGTAACCTCTAAATAAGACTGCACAACACACGCAGTATCTTTTAAAGTAAAAATGTATAATATACCAGCATTAAAAAAATGAAACCAAAATGATAGGCACAAGCCAAGTAGCAATTCTTTGGTGATGGAAATGCACCCTTGCACCTACCCCCCATGGTTGTGCTACTGACCCTCCTAATAAATGCAGCTGTCTCCTAAAGAATGAAGGTTCAAGATTTGCCAAACCTCTGATATAGGTCAATAAATAGTGACCCCTGTGTTAACGGACATTCAAGTCAATGGCAGTAAACAAAAGATGGCGGGGAGAACTTGTGTAGGATTTTAGTTAGATAATCTGGTGATCACAATTATGCAAACATAAAAATTTATAAATAATAAAAAAAAATCCTGCTTATTTTGAGTCGGTTTCCATATCACTATTTTTTTTACAAATCCAAAACATATCGAGTTCCGGCAAAACATGAACATTAAACTTTTTAGAGCCAAAACGACACTGAAAGTGCCCACCTTCATAAAATGAGTGCAATATTTTAGTAATTGTTTTAGAATATAAAAATAACAGGCCAAAAAATAATGTACCTACAGTAGGCTATATACAGTTAGGTCCGCAAATAATTGGACGCTGATACAAGTTTTGTTATTTCGGCTGTGTACCAAAATAAATTCAAGTTACAGTTAAATAATGAATATGGGCTTAAAGTGCAGTCTATCAGCATTAATTTGAGGGTATTCACATCCAAATTGGAGAAAGGGTTTAGGAATTATATCTCTTTAATATGTAGCTCACTCTTTTTCAAGGGACCAAAAGTAATTGGACAATTGACTCAAAAGCTGTTTCATGGACAGGTGTCGGTTATTCCTTCGTTATTTCATCATCAATTAAGCAGGTAAAAGGTCTGGAGTTGATTCCAGGTGTGGCATTCGCATTTGGAAGCTGTTGCTGTGAACCCACAACTTGCTCTCAATGCAAGTGAAACAGGGCATCCTTAGGATGCAAAAAAAAAAAAAGAAGAAAATCCATCAGAGAGATAGCAGGAACATTTGGAGTGGCCAAATCAACAGTTTGGTACATTCTGAGGAAAAAAAGAACACACTTGTAAGCTCTGCAACACAAAAAGGCCTGGACGTCCACGGAAGACAACAGTGGTAGATGATCGTAGGATCCTTTCAATGTTAAAGAAAAACCCGTTCACCACATGCAGCCAAGTGAAGAACACTCTCCAGGAGGTAGGCATATCATTAACCAAGTCTACTATAAAGAGAAGACTTCACGAGAGCAAATACAGAGGGTTCACCACAAGGTGCAAACCATTCATAAGCCTTAAGAATAGAAAGGCCAGATTAGACTTTGCCAAACAATATCTAAAAAAGCCAGCCCAGTTCTGGAACAGCATTCTTTGGACAGATGAAACTAAGATCAACCTGTACCAGAATGATGGGAAGAAAAAAGTATGGAGAAGGCTTGGAACGGCTCATGATCCGAAGCATACCAGATCATCTGTAAAGCACGATGGAGGCAGTGTGATGGCATGGGCATGTATGGCTTACAAGGCACTGGGTCACTAGTGTTTATTGATGATGTAAACGAAGGCAGAAGCAGCCGGATGAATTCTGAAGTGTATAGGGATATATTGTCTGCTCAGATTCAGCCAAATTCAGCGAAGTTGATTGGACAGCGCTTCACTTTACAGATGGACAATGACCCAAAACATACTGCGAAAGCAACCCATGAGTTTTTTAAGGCAAAGAAGTGGAATATTCTGCAATGGCCGAGTCAATCCAAATCGATGCTTCAAATCCAATTTGACATGGACCCCTATTAGGTTATGTCTGCTGCATTACACAGCTTTTCAGCACAGCCTCAGTTTAAAGCTGCAGACTAAGACTTTAATAAATCAGTTCTGTACTATGAGAAAATACTTGTAGCATTTTTTTTAAACTCTGAATTACGTTTTTAACGTATTATAATTTAACAAGCCTTTTTTGGTTCCTATAGCAACCATTTAGAAAGTCACAGATATTGAGTCAATACTCTTCTGCAGCAATTTAGTGAACCCGCAAGCCGAATCTCCGGTCGATCACAGGAGAACGGATCGATTGGCAACTTAGCGAATTACTTATCATTGTGTGGATTGTATTGATGCACATACATAGGTGGTGGGGGGGGACATAAAAAAAATCTGCTTTAAATGCATAGCCAGTAGTAAACCTACTCACAGATAGCTGTTTCGACCTTACAAATCTGATGTAGTGTTTGTTACTCCGTTTTTAACTCAGGAGACATATAACCTCAGTGCATGACTACTTCCTGACCAATTATGCTATGGGTTTTCTTGAATCATCAGGGAAGTATTTATAGTTTACTTCACAAGTATTACTCAGAGGTACAAGTTACTGTAGAACCTGGAGTAGGGCATTATTGATGCTATGCAGGAGATTGCCAATTTAACAAATACTAAGGGAAACAAGAATAAGTACCTCCCCGGCATAAGAATGCGAGCTACCAGGGTACGAAGCACAGAGTAAACATATTGTTTGACACCAGTTAATGTCTGAAGTGAACTCTGTCTGTTATACAGATGCATTCCACTTTATTTAGCTATTTTCCTCAAGGAAACTGCAAGTGAAATGCAGCCTGACCGTGGGCCAGATCACGGCTTCCCCACAGGCAGAATAATTGCCCATAAAGATTAACACAGTGGTGGTCTCTGATTCGGAATGGGACTCCTGCTGCGTTAGGCCTCGGGCATGGTGCCTCGGGCTGCGCCGTGCTCCTGCTCTGCTTCGTCTGCTCAAGCTGGTGATTTTTTTGCGTCCTGGCAGGCGAGGCAGTGAGCGCGCTTTTGGGGTGGGGCGGAGGCATGGCGGGGCTAGTCCCTCGTTCCCATTGGATGGTTGCAGTCACATGACCGACGCATGCAGATGCGGCTGCTAAAGCCGCGCTGATCACCGATGAAGGGGGTAAGTTCATCTGCTCAGCACGGCTCAGCGGGGTCTGTTGGACTATGTCCCAGGCCTTAATCCTACCGGGCTGCCACCAGTCTGGAAGAGCTGCGCAGTGAGAGCATAGGGAATCTGTTTCTCTCCTTGCAAAGCTCTAACAGACGATGGCGCTGTTTTTATTTTATTTACATAGTATTGAAGCAGGGTTTCTCCGGAGCTGAACCACATTCACCCCCTGCTTACCGAGATACAGGCCCTGGTATGGGGTGCTGGTATCTCCTGTAAATCTAATTCTCCTGCGTCACGGCAAACGTGACCGAGACATTTAAAGTTGCAGGAGATACCGACAGTTACGGTAATTAAGGGGTTACTGGTGTTTAAATAGGGTGGATGAAGGCTGTACTTTAGTTGCCGCACAAAGGTTGGTTAGGCTTCTCGGGAGGGATTAACCCTTTAATTACTTTAGCAGTTGTAACTGCTGTGGTAATTAAGGGGTTAACCCCTCCAGCTAACCACCCTCCCGGGGGCAACAAATCTACCCACCCCCTCTACTCCCATCACCACACACAAATTGGCAAAAGCACTAGTAGCCAAATGTCTAATAGCGCTTTTGCCCATTTGTGATGCAAAAAACAAATTGAACAAAATCACAATTAAATAAAATAAACATTAAAATACAATGCAAAAATCCCACTAGCCAATACACCCATTGATTGCTACTGCGGTTATCTATGCCCTCAACAAGGGCACAGATAGCCACAATGGGCACCCTAAAAACAATATTACAATCAACTAAGAAACAATAAGTGTTTTTTTTACCATTGCCTCCAATGTCTCTGGGCTGCGTGCAGGATGACTCCTCTCCACACGGCCCCCTACCATCCTCAAACCAATGGACTGTGTGAGAGGTTCAATGGCACCCTTAAAAAAATGATGCGGGCATTTGTGGAGGCCAAAAGGGGAGACTGGGAAGCACACCTGCAGCACTTACTATTCAAAAACAGGGAGGTGCCACAAGAGTCTATCGGCTTCTCACCCTTCGAGCTTTTGTACGAGCACCAGATCCGCTGACCACTCGACCTGTTCCGGGAGGAATGGGAGGGGGAGACCCCACAACGGATGCAACAGTGCTCCAGTATGTGGTGGAGCTCAGGGATCGGTTGGCCGATCTGATGAGATTAGCGCAGGCTAACCTCGAGGGAGCTCAGACCAGGAAGAAGCACTGGTATCATAGAAATGCCCGTAGTAGAGAGTCAACCCGGGGCAGCAGGTGCTTGTTCTAAAGCTCCTGGCTGCCTGGTCCGGCCATCCCCGGTAATCCGATGGGTGAACCAGTTAAATTACATGTTAGCTCTGAATCAGGAGTTAGGTAAAGATTGGAGCTACCAAATCAACATGCTAAAAGAATACTGTGTGTGGGCCGGTAGTGATGGCGGTGTGTAGCCCACCATCAGGTGACACGGTGAGCAGAGCCCTGCCCGATCTCCTAGGGGAGGTCATGCAGGGAGGCTCTGTAGAGGACGTGCAAATAGGGTCCCAGCTCGCGGCTTCCCAACGGAAGCAGGCGCAAGAGATGTTAGGAAGGTATGGGAGTCTGTTCACGTACAAGCCGGGACGAACTCACCTCACTGATTATCCTGTCAACACTGGTGATCAGAGGCCCTTCTGTAAGTCTGTGTATCGAGTGTATGTGGAGGTAAAGCGGAGCATGGAGAAGGAGATTGAGGAGATGCTGGAGATGGGAGTGATCTCCAGGTCGCCAGTGGTCCTGATCTCCAAAAGGGACAGAACCACCCAGTTCTGTGTGAACTACCGACAGTTAAATGTCCAGACCATGTCAGATGCCTATCCCATGCCTCAGAGGGATGAGCTGTTAGACGAGCTTGCCGGGGCAAAGTATCTGACCACTATGGATCTGAGTCGAGGGTATTGGCAGATACCATTGACCCAAGAGGTGCGGGAGAAGTCGGCCTTCATCACCACGGTCATGCCATTTGGGATGAAAAACGCACTGGCTACTTTCCAGTGTCTGGTCTATCGCCTGCTGGAAGGAATGCAGAAGTATGCCCAGGCGTACTTGGATGACCTAGCGGTCTTTAGTAATTCCTGGGCTGACCACCTTACCCATGTAGCGGTGGTCCAAGCCCACATCCAGGAGGCTGGGCTCACGCTAAAGCCGTCCAAGTGCCAAATAGGCAGTGGTTGACAAACCCAGTTGCGACAAGATTGTGACAAGAGGCTCCCTCGCACAATAATCTGGTCATCGGAGTGTGAGAGTGCAGCTCTCAAGGCTGCCCTGTCAAGTGCTCCGATCCTGGCAGCTACTGACTATGACAAGTGGTTCCCGATTCAGACCGATGCCTCTAACTTTGGTATTGGTGCAGTGCTGAGTCAGGTGGGTGCCGATGGGGTTGAACATCCAGTAGTGTACTCAAGCCGCAAGTTATTAGATCAGGAGGCTGCATATGCTACAATTGAAAATGTGCCCTACAGATACTCCAGCCATGTGTGTATGGCCGCCCTTTTACGGTCATTACAGACCATAATCCCATGAGCTGGTTACAACAGTTCTCTGGGGATAATGCCGAGCTGCTGCGGTGTATTCTGACCTTACATGAGTATGACTTCACCGTACAGCACAAGAAAGGGAGTGAGCACAGCAATGCCGATGGACATTCCCAGCAGGACGATCCAGGGTTGGCTAAGATCAGACCTTCAGGCATCATGCTTGAGGATCAACCCGTTGGGGTCGCTACCCCAGAGCTCTCCGCTTAAAAGGGGAGGTGTGACGTTAGGGGTAAAATGTGACTGCTTTTAATAAAGGTCAAGCCTGTCATTGCCCCTACCCGTCAGTAATACATTTGTATTTTGTTGTATGTGTATATTTATTCTGTAGCCTGGTTTCAGAACTTCAGGGACCAGGAGTTAATTTTGTTTTCAGCTGGGAATGTTGTAAAATGAGCTGTGATCTTCTCAAGTAACTGTGTTTGTTGTTGCACTTTCCCTCCACCAATCAGGGGTTGGGTCATATTGCTAACACCTGCGATGGAGGGGGGGGGGGGGAGACAGCTAGCTAGATGAGATAAGATCAGCTCTTTGTTCGCTGTGAGCTCAGAGTGGTTTAGTTGTAGCATCTGGAAGCTGGAAGAAGCTGCAGTGTCCACTCCAAGCCTGGAGTCCTGTTGTAGTGGACTCTACAGGAAGAACAGGGTAAATCTCTTTAGGGAGGTCCTTGCTCCCAGATTTATAAGGTGCCCCAGTTTCCCATTTGAAAGAATGTGTGTTGATTTACTGTAAATAGTTGTGGATATTTCTTTTTCCAATAAATTCATTTTATAAACTGTGTTTCTGTCTAGTGAATTGATCCCTGGTGATTTAGACCTGGTTTCCTGTGACATGGAGTTTTTACCTTTCACCGCTGTCTCTGCTCTCTCATGCTCCATCTCCACATGCTGTCAGAAGCTCCTCCCCCTCCCTCCGTGTCAGCATTCAGAAGCAGAAAGGGAGGGTGATGGCTTCAAAGCTGCTCTCACTGCACTGGCATCCCCAAATATCGCAATAACAGGTAATCTCCCATGTTGGCAAACCGGGAGATTGTTATAGTGATATTTCGGTATATCGCCCAACCCTAGTGTACAGTATGTGTCTGTGGGGGTGTATTCATATTCATGCATGTGTTGTGGCTCTCAAAACATTTTGGTCAAAGATGCAAAACGTCTCTTCCTTGAAAGGTTGCAGACCCTTACACTAGTGCTAACTATTCCGGGGCACAATCCATTTATTGTAACCAACTATCCATTCCTCACCCCTTGTAACATAAATGGTACCATATTTCTCTGAATTAAAACAGTCAGAGAAACTTCAGGGTTGGGAGTGCTGGGGACACTTATAAATATAGACAGAATTTCTGAACAATTAGCTGTAGGGCCACAGCAGTTAAGAAAATCATTGGTAGCTGTGATTTACTTCTGTGGCCGGGCTGCAGTAACATCCTCGGTGTGCCAGTTTGTCGTTTTGCTCCATTTCCATTTTGTGGTGTCTTTGGATAATTGACGCACCTCTGGTGGACGTCATGCTTGTGCCACGGTGATTGTCAATGATGTTACAACGCATCATCCCTTGGCAAGAGGGGCCAAGGGATGACATTCTTGGCTCCTTGTGCTGCATGGTACCAGGTGAGGGTCATTAGAAGGGGTCGGTGTAACTTACCCTGGTAACTTGATGGCTGAAATGTTGGCCATTTTTAGGATGCATTAATAAATAATGTTGATCTTTCTATATATGGTGTGCCCTGAAATCATTGTATTAATATTTTTTAGCAACTAGCTGTATTGCCTCCCCTGCGGAGCACCCAGTATAATTATTTGGTGGTGTAACTTGGCACTGCAAGAAGCTATAGGGAGCAGGGTAGGGAGTGACTGCAGCTTTATGATCTAATTCAACTCTGTTATTATCTAAATTGGTGGTGCAGCTGCAACCTAGCCTGCGTAGGCCTGGTCTCTTCCTCATCATGTGTGGACTTCACTGTGGCAATCTAGACAATACATGCAAAGATACTGCGGTATTTGTCTGTCCAGTTCTGTAATTATCAGCTTTCAGGTTGGGTGATGTTTCTTGATTACTGTCTTGTCTACGAGAGTCTAACGATTGTGAAATTCAGTACCTTCCATTGGTCACAAGCTCTCTATCAGAGAAACCATTTTTTTGTGCTTGTTACTCACAGAATCATGCAAGAATATCAGCACTTCCGAGAAGGCTAGAAGATGAGAAGTAAATCAATATAACTCACGTACAATGAATGAGATCTGACTCACCACAGGGTTTTAGAATAAGATTGTAGTATGTAATGTGACAAAGCTATATCCTGGTACTTTATGTATAGCAGCAGTGGATGCATATAAGAAAAAGATGTCCCATATTCTTGTGCAAAATTAAAAGCTACAAACCCACATCCCTCTACATTCCCAACCTACTTATGCTTAGTGCTGCCAATAAGTGTGTGTTTGAAATAGAATTACCAATTTCTTATATCTTATTCCTCAACAAAAAGTTGTGCATAAAGCCAGCAATACAAGCTCATTAACCCTTTCATATTTCTTAGTTCAAAAGAAGGGATCTTTTGTTAAATATTTTGGTCAAAAGATGATAAGAGTACTACTTAGACACGGCAAACCCCAAATGGTAGCTCTTACGCTTACAAAAACATTTTTACCGCCTCATGAGCGGAACTTCCCTAGTTTCTCTTCTTCATATTTATGAGAAAGAATATGAAGACTTCAATACTTTAAAAACAATTTCTGTCTACCATTAGTGGATCATCTGTTGAGTGATTGAAGTCTCAAACGTCATAGTTTACAAACGTTTCCAAGAAAATGTTAAAAAAAATTATTTGCAATTACGAATACCGGTTGGATCTATTTTTATTTTAAAACTGCTTCACCCACCATGAATGAACCAATCAAAGCTATTGCTATTTGTTCTATTTTGTCCTATATGGGACTATATCTCAAGTATGCTGGCCTCAACGTGATGTAAAATATATGTCTTTTGGGTGAAAGTTCATATTTAACCCTTTGAGAGCCACGGCCCCTCGAACAAAAGTGCAGTCTTGTGACTGTAGCATCCCTTAACCTGGAAACAGAGTATTCCTCTTCCATTTCCTTTCAAATCTGATCCCGTCCTGCACTCCACAGACACGCAGGATGTGATCTTCCCTGCAAAATAAGAACTATAATGACATGACGTGGCGGCTACGTCTTGGGGCACCCAAAGGGTTAAAGCCGTTCTTTTTTCTATTGTTAGACTAGTTTGCCCTACAAGACATGGTATTTCATCATAAAATAGGTTAAAGCCTCATATTTAACATATATAAATAAAACATACACACTTTATTATTCCTGGCAAGTGGGAACTGTATATTGCAGAATCAAATGTTCCTAACATTTTTTTCTCAGTTTTTTTTCCAGTAAATGCTTACACTTTATTTACTAAATAAAACTACCCACTAAATGTGATGACACTTTGGGAGATCCGTAACAGTCTTGTAAAAAGTCTGACTACATACATATCAAACCTTTACTTTGTCACTTGTGAAATGTAAGAAATATGTTTACCACCTAATATTGCTAAACCTTACAAAAAGGGTCATCGCCATTCTGGGAAGTTACATAGTTACATAATAGATGAGGTTAAAAAAAGACAAGCGTCAATCAACTTTTTTTTTAACAAATCTATTGAATCTGCTATCATAGCCTCCATGGGTAATGGATTCCACATTTTAACTGCCCTTACTGTAAAGAACCCTTTCCTTTGTTACTGGTGAAATCTCCTTTCCCCCAACCTTAAGGGATGCCACCGAGTCATTTGTACTGCCCTTGGGATGAATAATTCTTTTGAAAGCTCCTTATATTGTCCCCGAATATATTTGTATATACACTGCCGACACGTTTAAATCGAGCAGGGCTAGTTCCGCAAGCCGGGGGATGCCCCGGCTTGCTAGCCCCACTCCCTCGGCGTGCCGCGCGTCACCGATGCGCGGTCACGCGTCATCGGGTGTCAGCGCCCCCTGCACGCGCGTCCAGGGCTCCCCGAGGGAGCCCTGGTGTCCCGCTATCGCGGGACGGCGGCAGGGGGTTCCGGGGGACCCGGCGGACCCGGCAGGGAGAGCGCCCCGATCGGAGGGCGCTCTTCCGCTGCTTCGGCGCGCGCCCGGCACCCTCCGGCGCGCGCCAGGTTACTGCTGCGGCAGAGAACAGGCAAATGCTCGAATAAACTCTGCCGCAGCAGTAGTCATCATATCCCCTCTTAGATGCCTCTTTTCTAATGTAAATAAATCTAATTTAGCTAGCCTCTACTCATAAGTTAGATTGTCCGTCCCCTATATTAATATGGTGGCTCTAGTTCCAGAATGTCTTTTCTAAGGATATATAGATGGATGGAGGTTTGTATGTATCAGTATGACTGAGCCACTAATTGAGCCAGCTGTGCTGAAGTAGGGATATCCTGAAAACCTGGCCTGTTTGTGGCCCTCGAGGTATATAGGATAAGGTATCTGTTGTCTAAATTAGGCAAAGGTTGAACTTGATGTACGCATGTCTGTCTTTTTCCAACCTCATCTACTATGTAACTATGACTAATTGTAGTATTGTATAAATGTAATACAATAAATAAACTATGTTATCAAAAATGAATGTTATTAGTTCTTATCAGGAAATTATTCCATTTTTTTTTTCAAATTGGGGGCGGTTAACGAATTATACCAGTCCAAATAAAAGGATAAATCAATTTAAACTAATCTCCTTGCAATCAATTCCCATGGGAAACTCCAGCAGTGTCCCACAAATGCATAAACAATTTGCAACAAGGGATTTAAAATTATCCTCATCATTAGAAGCAAAGTTACTACACTTATAGAAGCCTTGTTTCTTATCTAACCAATTGCAGAGTATAGCTCTTAATATTTTAAGTACAATAGGTGCTAATAATAGTTTCAAATGTGTGGCCTTTTTAAAATTAGTCGTAGGCTGTACTGTACATGTAAAGCTGACCCCAAAATGGGGTAATTTAAAAAAAAAATGATCCCTTTTTTTTATGGTATCATAATCATAGCTATCAAAGTTATTAAGCTGGGAGATAAAAGCAATTTCACCAACCATCTTATTATTAACCATCTAAGAAAAGGACTTCTAAAATATTTGATCCCATTTATGTTTTCAATGTCTTAGATAACGTTTATTAATATTCTTTGATAGAATAAGCTTGTTCTGTGTGTTGTTTTAAAAGATCTGCTTATTTTTTAAAAATCACTATCCAAAAGACATGCCTCTTTTATACCCCATATGTCCGTTCTTATCCTAACCCCAAGTATAATTGAGGTCATGGAGGGACACAAAAGAAAAATATTAACCAATATACTATAAACGTAAAAATGTTTCCAAATATTTAAAAAAAGAAAAAAAAAAGGAATAGATCGATAGAATATACACACACAAAAATATACTAAACTGCACACAACATAGTATTTATAACAGAAAACATTTTGACTATAAATTGAAGCACTGGAGACAAATCAAACAAGTCAAACACAAACGAAGGGGAATACAGAGTTGGCGACAAACAAACAGCTATTGAAACAAGAGAGAAGATACAATTGCTCTTAAGCCGATAATTTATCCTTCACAAATGTAAATTACTATGGCATATAAAGATATATACATATATTAATGTAATATGTATATACACGCACACTGCTTGGTTCAATAATATTACAAACACTATTTACACTCTAGTGCCTTTAAGTCCCCGAATATCCCAGGAGGCTTATTTAAATGTAAAGTAAGAAACACATTTTAACCCCGTTCTTACAGTATATAAACTTTGTAGGTGTCATTTTATTACAGTACCTACCACAGAGAGCCGTTAACAAATGTTTTTTTAATGGTGTGTATTTTTAGACATGACACTTATTGTGCAATAGAAGCATGCGAGTAACTGCCATGCAATGCCTAGCTAATCCCTTTGGCATACAATAGATTCTTCAAAATGCGTCAATGGGGTACTATTGTACGGAAACTGACATTCAAGGCAACAGTAGTTTCCATGTGATAGTGCCCAGACTGGCACTATCACAACTTAATGAATAACCCCCAATGACTGTGCGGCAGTGAGGGGATTAATGATGTTGGTGCTGGACTGCTAGCAAGAGCTAATCAGCCTCTTTTCTGATAAGACCCTGATGCTGAAGCCTGGGAATGCATGGAAAAACGCTGCTGGACCGATTCTAAAAGAGGGCTGGAAGCCACTAATATCAGTAAGGCTTGTTCTATAGTAGGTGCGGGCGCACCTACGCGAATGCGCGTGCACATGACGCACAATTTGTGTGTACAGTCCGTGCTGCCGGGAGCGACAGGTTTGCAGTGTGTGTGTGTGTGTGTGTGTGTGTGTGTGTGTGTGTACATGCAGATTGTGTTATTAATTTATTATATATTTTTTAAATAAAAAAAAAGACACGTTGAGAATAAATTATTTATTAACATTGTACGTGTAGACGTGTAGACGTACACACGTACACACGTACACACGTACACACACATACACATACACATTATAGCGGCGCAAATACTTAGTTTTCTGAGTATTCCCCGCTATCGCCCGGCTCCAAGCTCACTGTCGAGCGCGCGCACGGCCCTAGCATACAATGGCTGGCTAACCACAGCCAACTATAACTGCCGCCCCCACTATATTACGGGCCTAAGGTTCAGAGAGCATTGAGGTGGCGATGTACAAAAGTAGCATCAGCCGCATTAACTTGTTTGTAGTTTTTGAGCAATGTAAATCTGCTTGTGCTGCTATAAACGATGCTCTGAAAAGTGGTTTATTTTAAGCCTCTGCCTATGTGGTGTCTGCATTTACAACACAGCCCAGAATGCACCCTCTTATAGGCTGTTAGGGTGTAACAATACTGCTTTTTTTCTGCGTAGTTCTTCTACAAATACAGCACACAATGGGTTAACCCCACCTGGATATTTTAAAAGTGCCTGTTTTTCCCCTGTCTCACAGAGGTTCTCAATATTAATGGGTCTACTTTATTGGTCAATAAATCAATGCACACATTTATTTACAGGGAAGTTGAGAACCAGATATGCCATGGAGTGACAAGGACATGTTACGTCAAGCGAATTCCAAAGTGCTCTGGACAGAACATGATTATGTGGCCAGGATAGTATTCCCCATATCCTTACAGATGACCTAAATATAAGATATTATTGAGCATAGCATTGAGTGTGCTGGAAAGTTAGATTTTTTTTGTTTACATAAGCGGCGAGCGCCACCCGCTCAGCACTAGCGGGGACGCAGCCTTAGTGACTCCAGCCGTGCGGAGGCGCGCTGAGGGAAAGTGGGTGCTTTCCCTGGCCTTAGTTCGTGCGCCACCTGGGGGAGGGCCAGTGACGTCACGGAGCTGGTTCGCCCTCATTAGGCGAACCACTCACGTGACCGGCCCTGCGCTCCCATGGGCGCCGAAACTAAAAAAAAGTTAAGCGCTATGCCTCCGGAAGCGTGCGAGATCCCCTGCTAAAGACGCTCTCATTGTGGCTGCAAGGGCTCACTGACAAGCGTCAGCGCGCCTCAGCGCTGACCATGGACTCAGCCTTACAGTTTCAAATCAATCCTTTAGTCAGTGTAACTTGACAGCTACAATGTATTCCGATGCTACAAAGGTAAAATTGACTATTTTTACAATTTACAGCTCAAACTGCTGGGAACATTGGCAACACATTTAACACAAAAAGTAAAGTGTTAAAAAAATCTTGCACTGCTGGGGAAGTGTGCTAAAACCTTCTATAGAAATCAAGGATGCTCAGTATATTAAATGCATTTAAAATGGCATTAAAAGTTGAATTAAAAAAAACAAACAAGATTTCAAAATGTTCTAATTTAAGTTCCCTTATGACTCTGTAGCTACATTTGATAAAGTCTGTCTGAGTTAGTTAGCCTGAGTAACTCCTTTGTTGGCAATGGAGTGAATGCAATCATAATTCTGCCACCACATGCCTTATAAACTAAAGTAAATTCAGGGGGGAAAAAATCCATATTTTAAGCTTCATATCCTTAGACACGAAGTCGTCTGTGCTGACGCATTTGCATTTTTTTCTATCAGAAAAATACAACATATCTATTAAGATTATTTCTACTGCTTAATTTGGAGCAGACATACTGCTGCATTCGTATTCTGCACCCAAAAAATTACGTATACCACCTTTAAGAGAAAACGAACGCAGAAAACCATCAAGTAATGCAAGCTGCTCATTTGTTACATAGACCTGCACCCTGCGTGACTCTACCCTGAGCTCCATTAATCCCTCATCGCGTCTCAAACCAATACAGACATACCCAAAAATGTCACAACTAAGAAAAATATAAACTTGATTCTTTAGCTGCAGCTTTCTTCAAGCATTCAGAAGAAAGCTTGCTAGTGTCCCTGGCATATTTCAGCATGAGGAGAGAAAAATGACCTTGTGCTTAAATTGCAGTGGAGAAACAGAGGAGTTTATTCAATCAAGTGCAATAGTGTCGTTTTGACACTACTGTATGGAAAATCCCATGGACTTGACGAGGAATTTCCGTGTGGTAGTTCCATAGTTGCACTCACCGTCATAGCACAAAATCTGTAATGCAAACCTGGTATTACATTATCTCAATGAAGTCAACTCACAACTGGAACATTTTGTAACCTTAACCGCTCCGCTTGGGGAAAGCTCTACAATGAATTACAATGCATAATCTCTGTTGCCAACTGGATTTGTGTAAAACTTAACTGAATTAACCACGAAGGTCCAGATTCACCAAGCTCCATTAAAATAATTTTTGCCTTTGATTTCTAGCTTAGGACTCGGGCATGGTGCCTTGGGCCGCGCTGAGCCGTGCTCCTGCTCTGCCTCGCCTGCTCAATCTGGTGCTTTTTTGTGTCCTGGCAGGTGAGACAGTGAGCGCGCTTTGGGGGCGGGGCAGAGGCGGGGTGAAGGCGAGGCGGAGCGGGACGCGGGGCTAGTCCCTCGCTCCCATTGG
The DNA here is from genome assembly GCF_040206685.1 of Ascaphus truei. NCBI lineage: Eukaryota > Metazoa > Chordata > Amphibia > Anura > Ascaphidae > Ascaphus > Ascaphus truei. The sequence goes on along the minus strand of NC_134486.1, from coordinate 205,173,385 downwards.
ATGTTTGCGGT